>NW_024609775.1:22500-120000 GCF_018296145.1 Oncorhynchus tshawytscha
CACACAGAGTTGATGTTCATATTGAACAGAAACCTTGTTGTTGTTTTCCTAAATAATTCAACAATGAGCAAACAGCCATGTTCTATCAGCTCCTCTCTCTCTCTCTCTCTCTCTATCTCGCTCCCTCCTTCCCTCTCTCAGAGATATTGCACTATAAAGGGAGTAGGCTTCTATTTGGGACGCAGATCAAGTAAATGAGGAAAATCGAAGGCTACATTCTAGATTTAAATAGACATCCCATAAGTCCACTCAAGGGGAAATCAAAACAGTTGATTAGGGATGTATTTCAAACGTGCACGTCCTCATTTAAAGCGAATCCACTTCGCCTAATTAATTAGTTGGCCCCCTTCACTCAACCATGTCAATTATTTTGTTGTAAAACACAAACGAGTCAATGTCAAAAGGCAACAGTGACCTCCAATCCCCTTTCCTTACTGCTGCATGATTAACATCCAATGCTCTCTGGGGATTCTACATTCCTAATGCATGTTTAAATTCAGCTTCAACTCTGGACAGACAGCCTCAAATCAGTGTCTTCCACCACCAAGACCCACACGGACTGAGAACATCTCATCTCTGAAGCCAAGGCTTTGAATAAGAAACTAGCATCATTACAGCGCGATATGTTTTTTTTGTCATTTTAATTTAACTAGGCAAGTCAGTAGGGGTGGCAGGTAGCTTAGTGGTTAGAGCAGTGGACTTGCAACCGGAAGGTTACAAGTTCAAACCCCTGAGCTGACAAGGTACAAATCTGTCGTTCTGCCCCTGAACAGGCAGTTAAACCCACTGTTCCTAGACCAGTTAACCCACTGTTCCTAGACCAGTTAACCCACTGTTCCCAGATAGGCTGTCATTGAAAATAAGAATTAGTTCTTAACTGACTTGCCTGTTTTAATAAAGGTAAAAAGAAAGAACTAATTCTTATTTACAATGACGGCCTATCTGGGAACAGTGGGTTAAACTGCAGCCTGGGGATTCGATCTAGCAACTTTCCGGTTACTAGTCTAACGTTCTAACCACTAGGCTACCTGCCTCCTCGGAACCTCGCGAAAACAGCTTAGAAAATGAAAACATTCATGGCTCTATTTTAACACACCTAACACAATGGTACATCTACAGTGGTACATCTACAGTGGTGCATATACAATCTACAATCAAATCAAATGTATTTATAAAGCCCTTTGTACATCAGCTGATATCTCAAAGTGCTGTACAGAAACCCAGCCTTAAACCCCAAACAGCAAGCAATGCAGGTGTAGAAGCACGGTGGCTAGGAAAAACTCCCTAGATAGGCCAAAACCTAGGAAGAAACCTAGAGAGGAACCAGGCTATGTGGGGTGGCCAGTCCTCTTCTGGCTGTGCCGGGTGGAGATTATAACAGAACATGGCCAAGATATTCAAATGTTCATAAATGACCAGCATGGTCAAATAATAATAATCACAGGCAGAACAGTTGAAACTGGAGCAGCAGCACGGCCAGGTGGACTGGCGACAGCAAGGAGTCATCATGTCAGGTAGTCCTGAGGCATGGTCCTAGGGCTCAGGTCCTCCGAGAGAGAGAAAGAAAGAGAGAAAGAGAGAATTAGAGAGAGCATACTTAAATTCACACAGGACACCGGATAGGACAGGAGAAGTACTCCAGATATAAAAAACTGACCCTAGCCCCCCGACACAAACTACTGCAGCATAAATACTAGAGGCTGAGACAGGAGGGGTCAGGAGACACTGTGGCCCCATCCAATGACACCCCCGGACAGGGCCAAACAGGAAGGATATAACCCCACCCACTTTGCCAAAGCACAGCCCCCACACCACTAGAGGGATATCTTCAACCACCAACTTACCATCCTGAGACAAGGCCGAGTATAGCCCACAAAGATCTCCGCCACGACACAACCCAAGGGGGGGCAACCCAGACAGGAAGATCACATCAGTGACTCAACCCACTCAAGTGACGCACCCCTCCTAGGGACGGTATGAAAGAGCCCTGGTAAGCCAGTGACTCAGCCCCTGTAATAGGGTTAGAGGCAGATAATCTCAGTGGAAAGAGGGGAACCGGCCAGGCAGAGACAGCAAGGGCGGTTCGTTGCTCCAGAGCCTTTCCGTTCACCTTCACACTCCTGGGTGAGACTACACTCAATCATATGACCCACTGAAGAGATGAGTCTTCAGTAAAGACTTAAAGGTTGAGACCGAGTTTGCGTCTCTCACATGAGTAGGCAGACCATTCCATAAAAATGGAGCTCTATAAGAGAAAGCCCAGCCTCCAGCTGTTTGTTAGAAATTCTAGGGACAATTAGGAGGCCTGCGTCTTGTGACCATAGCGTACATGTAGGTATGTACGGCAGGACCCAATCAGAAAGATAGGTAAGAGCAAGCCCATGTAATGCTTTGTGGGTTAGCAGTAAAACCTTGAAATCAGCCCTGATTTACAATGGTACGTCTACAGTGGTACATCTACAATGGTACATCTACAATGGTACATCTACAATGGTACATCTACAATGGTACATCTACAGTTAACAAGTTGTGTGTGTTTGTCGAAGGCTTGGCCCCTCACTGGCCAATCAGAACGTGCTCCATGGCTAAATATGTGTTTGTTTCAAGTTGTGTATTTACGGTCTTTTAATGTGTTACCTTGGAATCAACTCCAATTTCATTGTTAGTCCCGTTATAGATTGTTAAGTGGTTTACAGAAACGAAATAACAACATGGAGACAGATCCATCTGTGCTAAATATGTTAACTGTCCACATTGTTCTAAGTATTTGAATGGCTTCAATATCATTCACACTGATATAGGGGCTAGGCCTACTAGAAATGACATTATGGCTGAGCATGGACATACCAAACATTCATTATTGATGAGGCTGTGGTAGATTAATTTCCTGTATTACCAAATGAGGAGAGTTACAAACCACACACCAGTCAGAGTTATACTTAAACTTCACCTTTAATAATAATTAAGCTTTTGCAATAGCATTTGACTTTCAACAATTCACTATCTCTAATGAAAAGTTGAGTGTCAACATAATGGCAACTGAGATCTTTTATAGCAAAGATCCACCCCTCTCAACTTACATGTCAAACCACAGATCTCAGGAACTCTTCACAAAGGGCCTTTTACTTGAGAAAGGAGTATCCTATAGCCAGATAGCATTAGCTATAAATTATCATTCAGACGAGGTTCTAATCTCATTCCTGGTAATTCATAGTACCAACACATTACCTCATCCAATGGCATAAATCAATTGTCAACTTTAGATACTCCCATCTCAAATACACCCCACTCCTGGACAAGCTCACTGAGGGGAGTGAGCCTCTAGGTCATATACTATCTCAAGATAAGTGCAACATCAGAGGGGACATTCAATGGTTCCAGACACTGCCATACTCCTCCCCCCAATGGGAAAAGGAAGGAGTGACTGGCATACAGACGTTGTGGAGACAATTAATTGGTTCTCTATTAATCACGCCATCCCTTCACATGGTTTAAGAATAGGTAAAGACACATTCACATAAGAAACAATGTTCCATTCTGTCCTCCTCCCGTTCTGATATTCTGCATAGCACCAGATGGTTTAACACATACAGTGGGGCAAAATAGTATTTAGTCAGCCACCAATTGTGCAAGTTCTCCCACTTAAAAAGATGAGAGAGGCTTGTAATTTTCATCATAGGTACATTTCAACTATGACAGACAAAATGAGATTTTTAATGAATTTATTTGCAAATTATGGTGGAAAATAAGTATTTGGTCACCTACAAACAAGCAAGATTTCTGGCTCTCACAGATCTGTAACTTCTTCTTTAAGAGGCTCCTCTGTCCTCCACTCGTTACCTGTATTAATGGCACCTGTTTGAACTTGTTATCAGTATAAAAGACACCTGTCCACAACCTCAAACAGTCACACTCCAAACTCCACTATGGCCAAGACCAAAGAGCTGTCAAAGGACACCAGAAACAAAATGTAGACCTGCACCAGGCTGGAAAGACTGAATCTGCAATAGGTAAGCAGCTTGGTTTGAAGAAATCAACTGTGGGAGCAATTATTAGGAAATGGAAGACATACAAGGACCTAGTGAATGACCTGCAGAGAGCTGGGACCAAAGTAACAAAGCCTACCATCAGTAACACACTACGCCGCCAGGGACTCAAATCCTGCAGTGCCAGACGTGTCCCCCTGCTTAAGCCAGTACATGTCCAGGCCCGTCTGAAGTTTGCTAGAGAGCATTTGGATGATCCAGAAGAAGATTGGGAGAATGTCACATGGTCAGATGAAACCAAAATAGAACTTTTTGGTAAAAACTCAACTCGTCATGTTTGGAGGACAAAGAATGCTGAGTTGCATCCAAAGAACACCATACCTACTGTGAAGCATGGGGGTGAAAACATCATGCTTTGGGGCTGTTGTTCTGCAAAGGGACCAGGACAACTGATTTGTGTAAAGGAAAGAATGAATGGGGCCATGTATCGTGAGATTTTGAGTGAAAACCTCCTTCCATCAGCAAGGGCATTGAAGATGAAACGTGGCTGGGTCTTTCAGCATGACAATGATCTTACGAAGGAGTGGCTTCGTAAGAAGCATTTCAAGGTCCTGGAGTGCCCTAGCCAGTCTCCAGATCTCAAACCCATAGAAAATCTTTGGAGGGAGTTGAAAGTCTGTGTTGCCCAGCAACAGCCCCAAAACATCACTGCTCTAGAGGAGATCTGCATAGAGGAATGGGCCAAAATACCAGCAACAGTGTGTGAAAACCTTGTGAAGACCTACAGAAAACGTTAGACCTCTGTCATTGCCAACAAAGGGTATGTAACAAAGTATTGAGATAAACTTTTGTTATTGACCAAATACTTATTTTCCACCATAATTTGCAAATAAATTCATAAAAAATGCTAGAATGTGATTTTCTGGATGTATTTTTCTCATTTTGTCTGCCATAGTTGAAGTGTACCTATGATGAAAATTATAGGCCTCTCCCATCTTTTTAAGTGGGAGAACTTGCACAATTGTTGGCTGACTAAATATTTTTTTTGCCCCACTGTACATTCACATGTGAAGACAAGTCTGACCTCTAACCTCTCTGGGCCCCAAGTGACTGAGCCCTAGCTGAGAAGGGATAAGTGCAAACTGCCAACCCTATAGTCCAAAGTGAAACATTCTAATGACAAGTATCTCACATAAGCATATTATGCAAAAAAAAAACATATTATCTATGTTACCCAACTAATTCTGATTCATCCGCCACAAGGCCTAAAAAAGAGAATGTATAACTAATCAAATTCTAAACGAAACAACTTGGTTTAAATAGGCTCTGTCAAACTTACAGGCACCATCATTTCTCTCATGTAATATTAAAACCACTCAGACTATAGAGGGATTTACACACATCCAAACTTTTCACAGGTGCTGGACAAAGATCCAATATAAAGGACAAAGATCCAATATAAAGGACAAAGATCCAATATTTACCCCCCCTTCCCCCCTCCACACACCTTTATTTAACCAGGTAGGCTAGTTGAGAACAAGTTCTCATTTACAACTGCGACCTGGCCAAGATAAAGCAAAGCAGTGCGACACGTACAACAACACAGTGTTATACATGGAATATAAAGAATAAGATCCAATATAAAGGACAAAGATCCAATATAAAGGACAAAGATCCAATATAAAGATAAAGATAAAGGGAGTATGTCCACTCACCGTTATACTGCTCCCCAATAGGCCTATGATTTATGGACATAATCAGAACCATCTTACAGGTCAGATCACATTCACACATCTCTAGAAGAGTTAATGCAAGCTTGGCATGGACGTTGTCACCATAATACCGGGAAGGTGAATCATTCTAAGTTTAGTTGTAATAAAATGTAACAAAAACCAAGCAATCAGTTATTATATTGTTTGTTTTTTTACCCCTTTTTCTCCCCAATTTCATCATATCCAAAATGGTAGTTCCAGTCTTGTCCCATCGCTGCAACTCACATACAGACTTGGGAGAGGAGAAAGTCGAGAGCCGTGCGTTCTCCGAAACACGACCCGACCTGACCAAGCTGCACTGCTTCTTGACATGCTCCTGCACGGTTAAATAATGTGGGCCCTACCTCCTGCACGGTTAAATAATGTGGGCCTGCCTCCTGCACGGTTAAATAATGTGGGCCTGCCTCCTGCACGGTTAAAATAATGTGGGCCTACCTCCTGCACGGTTAAATAATGTGGGCCCTACCTCCTGCACGGTTAAATAATGTGGGCCTGCCTCCTGCACGGTTAAATAATGTGGGCCCTACCTCCTGCACGGTTAAATAATGTGGGCCCTACCTCCTGCACGGTTAAATAATGTGGGCCCTACCTCCTGCACGGTTAAATAATGTGGGCCTACCTCCTGCACGGTTAAATAATGTGGGCCTGCCTCCTGCACGGTTAAATAATGTGGGCCCTACCTCCTGCACGGTTAAATAATGTGGGCCCTACCTCCTGCACGGTTAAATAATGTGGGCCCTACCTCCTGCACGGTTAAATAATGTGGGCCCTACCTCCTGCACGGTTAAATAATGTGGGCCTGCCTCCTGCACGGTTAAAATAATGTGGGCCTGCCTCCTGCATGGTTAAATAATGTGGGCCTGCCTCCTACATGGTTAAATAATGTGGGTCTATCTCCTGCACGGTTAAAATAATGTGTGCCTGCCTCCTGCACGGTTAAATAATGTGGGCAAGCCTCCTGCACGGTTAAAATAATGTGGGCCTGCCTCCTGCACGGTTAAAATAATGTGGGCCTGTCTCCTGCACGGTTAAAAATGTGGGCCTGCCTCCTGCACGGTTAAATAATGTGGGCCTGCCTCCTGCACGGTTAAAATAATGTGGGCCTGCCTCCTGCACGGTTAAATAATGTGGGCCTGCCTCCTACACGGTTAAATAATGTGGGCCTGCCTCCTGCACGGTTAAATAATGTGGGCCTGCCTCCTGCACGGTTAAAATAATGTGGGCCTGCCTCCTGCACGGTTAAATAATGTGGGCCTGCCTCCTGCATGGTTAAAATAATGTGGGCCTGCCTCCTGCACGGTTAAATAATGTGGGCCTGCCTCCTGCACGGTTAAATAATGTGGGCCTGCCTCCTGCACGGTTAAAATAATGTGGGCCTGCCTCCTGCATGGTTAAATAATGTGGGCCTGCCTCCTACATGGTTAAATAATGTGGGTCTATCTCCTGCACGGTTAAAATAATGTGGGCCTGCCTCCTGCACGGTTAAATAATGTGGGCCTGTCTCCTGCACGGTTAAATAATGTGGGCAAGCCTCCTGCATGGTTAAATAATGTGGGCCTGTCTCCTGCACGGTTAAATAATGTGGGCCTGTCTCCTGCACGGTTAAATAATGTGGGCAAGCCTCCTGCATGGTTAAATAATGTGGGTCTGCCACCTGCACGGTTAAATAATGTGGGCCCGTCTACAATGCAGAGATAAAAAGGGAATGTCAGCTCACTGTTTTACTCCTCTCAAACTTGATATTTAAAAATAAAAGTTGAAAAAAAAGCTTTGGTGATTAAGATTTATTTCAAAACGGTCTCTGGAGCCACCTGGAGGCACCTGGATGATCATCAAGACTCTTGGAAGAATGTTCTATGTACAGATGAGTCAAAAGTATTACTTTTTGGACGAGATGGGTCCCATTATGTCTGGTTAAAACCAAACAGTGCATTCCACATTAAGAACCTCATGCCAACGTCAAGCATGGTGGTGGTAGTGTGATGGTTTGGGGTCAGCATGGTGGTGGTAGTGTGATGGTTTGGGGAGGCTTTGTGGTGGTAGTGTGATGGTTTGGGGTCAGCATGGTGGTGGTAGTGTGATGGTTTGGGGAGGCTTTGTGGTGGTAGTGTGATGGTTTGGGGTCCAGCATGGTGGTGGTAGTGTGATGGTTTGGGGAGGCTTTGTGGTGGTAGTGTGATGGTTTGGGGTCAGCATGGTGGTGGTAGTGTGATGGTTTGGGGAGGCTTTGTGGTGGTAGTGTGATGGTTTGGGGTCCAGCATGGTGGTGGTAGTGTGATGGTTTGGGGATGCTTTGCTGCCTCAGGACCTGGACGACTTGCCTTAATAGAAGGAACCATGAATTCTGCTCTGTATCAGAGAATTCTACAGGAGGATGTCAGGATGTCTGTGAGCTGAAGCTGAACCGCAGTTGGGTCACGCAGCAAGGCAATGATCCAAAACACACAATCAAGTCAACATGAAAATGGCTATACATTTTTTTTTTAAATTGAAGTTTTGGAATGGCCTAGTCAAAGTCCAGACCTAATCCCAATTGAGATGTTGTTGCAGGACTTGAAATGAACAGTTCATGCTTGAAAACCCACAAATGTCACTGAGTTACAGCAGTTCTGTATGGAAGAGTTGGCCAAAATCCCTCCACAATGACGTGAGAGACTGATCAACAACTACAGGAAGTGTTTGGTTGGAGTCGTTGCAGCTAAAGGTGGACTGATCAACAACTACAGGAAGTGTTTGGTTGGAGTCATTGCAGCTAAAGGTGGACTGATCAACATCTACAGGAAGTGTTTGGTTGGAGTCATTGCAGCTAAAGGAGGACTGATCAACAACTACAGGAAGTGTTTGGTTGGAGTCGTTATAGCTAAAGGTGGACTGATCAACAACTACAGGAAGTGTTTGGTTGGAGTCATTGCAGCTAAAGGAGGACTGATCAACAACTACAGGAAGTGTTTGGTTGGAGTCATTGCAGCTAAAGGTGGACTGATCAACAACTACAGGAAGTGTTTGGTTGGAGTCATTGCAGCTAAAGGTGGACTGATCAACAACTACTGATCAACAACTACAGGAAGTGTTTGGTTGGAGTCATTGCATTAAAGGAGGACTGATCAACAACTACAGGAAGTGTTTGGTTGGAGTCATTGCAGCTAAAGGTGGACTGATCAACAACTACAGGAAGTGTTTGGTTGGAGTCGTTGCAGCTAAAGGTGGACTGATCAACAACTACAGGAAGTGTTTGGTTGGAGTCATTGCAGCTAAAGATGGACTGATCAACAACTACAGGAAGTGTTTGGTTGGAGTCATTGCAGCTAAAGGTGGACTGATCAACAACTACAGGAAGTGTTTGGTTGGAGTCATTGCAGCTAAAGGTGGACTGATCAACAACTACAGGAAGTGTTTGGTTGGAGTCATTGCAGCTAAAGGTGGACTGATCAACAACTACAGGAAGTGTTTGGTTGGTCAACAACTACAGGAAGTGTTTGGTTGGAGTCATTGCAGCTAAAGGTGGACTGATCAACAACTACAGGAAGTGTTTGGTTGGAGTCATTGCAGCTAAAGGTGGACTGATCAACAACTACAGGAAGTGTTTGGTTGGAGTCATTGCAGCTAAAGGTGGACTGATCAACAACTACAGGAAGTGTTTGGTTGGAGTCATTGCAGCTAAAGGTGGACTGATCAACAACTACAGGAAGTGTTTGGTTGAAGTCATTGCAGCTAAAGGAGGACTGATCAACAACTACAGGAAGTGTTTGGTTGGAGTCATTGCAGCTAAAGGTGGACTGATCAACAACTACAGGAAGTGTTTGGTTGGAGTCATTGCAGCTAAAGGTGGACTGATCAACAACTACAGGAAGTGTTTGGTTGGAGTCATTGCAGCTAAAGGTGGACTGATCAACAACTACAGGAAGTGTTTGGTTGGAGTCATTGCAGCTAAAGGTGACACAGCCCGTTTTTGAGTGTAAGGGGGGCAATTACTTTTTCACACGGGGGCATTATTGGGTGTTGCATAACTTTGTTTATGAAATAAATGAAACAAGTATGTAATTGTTGTGTTATTTTGTTCACTCAGGTTCCCTTTATCTAATATTAGGTTTTGGTTGAATATCATAACATTCAGTATAAACATATGCAAAAGTAGAGAACATTTGAAAGGGGAAAACTACTGTTTCACGGCACTCCATACAGAAATGGTTTGTTGAGATCGGATTGAAAGAAACTTGACTGGCCTGCACAGAGCCCCATCGAACACCTTTGGGATGAATTGGAATGCCACTGCGAGCCAGGCCTTATGGCCCAACATCAGTGCCCGACTTCACTATTGCTCTTGTGGCTGAATGGAAGCAAGTCCTCGTAGCAATGTTCCAACATCTAGTGTATGTGGATATATGTATGTATGTATGTATGTATGTATGTATGTATGTATGTATGTATGTATGTATGTATGTATGTATGTATGTATATATGTATTTATATGACTATCTATCCTGCTAGGAGAGACAGAGAAGCAGAGTCCTAGTGAGAGAATTCTGAATGATTGAACCCAATGTACTGCCGGCCCTCAAATCCTGTGCAAATAATACCATTCCTTAAAACATGAATACATATTTATTTATCTATCTGAACTTTCTCTATCACGCTGGGAGATAATTAGGTCTCTGGTCTGAGTGAGGGAATTCTATCTGAGAGAGGAGTCTGAATAATCGTTATGAACTGAATGTTCTGCCCTCAAAACTTGTGTTGCAAAAAGTTTATTTTTCCTTTAAATAAATCTGCTGCTGTTTGACGTGACAGAGGCAGAGTGAGAGAGAGAACAAGAGTGTGTGAGAGAGTAACTGATTGGCCACCCAGTAGCTATCCTCCTGTTTCCCTTGTCATTGTGGAGAGAGAGGGGGTGGAGGGGTGGACTGGAGAGAGAGCAGCTGGAGGGGGACAGGAGAGGGAGATAACCCAGAGCAGCTGGAGAGGGACAGGAGAGGGAGATGGTGGGAGGGGGAGAGAACCCAGAGCAGCTGGAGTTGCAAGGTCCTCTGTGGACAGGTTCAAGGCGACATGACAAAGATGAAAGATTATCTATTACAACCCTGGTCCAGAACAACAATTATTGTTTTTATTTATTCTTTATTTAACTAGGCAAGTCAGTTAAGAACACATTCTGATTTACAATGACGGTCTAGGAACAGTGGGTTAGCTGCTTGTTCAGGGGCAGAACCACAATTTTGTACCCTGGGGATTTGAACTAGGCTACCCTACCGCCCCATCTAGCACAACCCTGGTCCAGAACAACAATTACTTATTAAAACCCTGGTCCAGAACAACAATTAACTATTACAACCCTGGACCAGAACAACAAGTAACTATTACAACCCTGGACCATAACAACAATTAACTATTACAACTCTGGTCCAGAACAACGATTATCTATTAAAACCCTGGTCCAGAACAACAAGTAACTATTACAACCCTGGACCAGAACAACAAGTAACTATTACAACCCTGGACCATAACAACAAGTAACTATTACAACCCTGGTCCAGAACAACAAGTAACTATTACAACCCTGGTCCAGAACAACAAGTAACTATTACAACCCTGGTCCAGAACAACAAGTAACTATTACAACCCTGGACCAGAACAACAAGTAACTATTACAACCCTGGTCCAGAACAACAAGTAACTATTACAACCCTGGTCCAGAACAACAAGTAACTATTACAACCCTGGTCCAGAACAACAAGTAACTATTACAACCCTGGTCCAGAACAACAAGTAACTATTACAACCCTGGACCATAACAACAATTAACTATTACAACCCTGGACCAGAACAACAAGTAACTATTACAACTCTGGTCCAGAACAACAAGTAACTATTACAACCCTGGTCCAGAACAACAAGTAACTATTACAACCCTGGACCAGAACAACAAGTAACTATTACAACCCTGGTCCAGAACAACAAGTAACTATTACAACCCTGGTCCAGAACAACAAGTAACTATTACAACCCTGGACCAGAACAACAAGTAACTATTACAACCCTGGTCCAGAACAACAAGTAACTATTACAACCCTGGTCCAGAACAACAAGTAACTATTACAACCCTGGTCCAGAACAACAAGTAACTATTACAACCCTGGACCAGAACAACAAGTAACTATTACAACTCTGGTCCAGAACAACAAGTAACTATTACAACCCTGGTCCAGAACAACAAGTAACTATTACAACCCTGGACCAGAACAACAAGTAACTATTACAACCCTGGACCAGAACAACAAGTAACTATTACAACCCTGGACCAGAACAACAAGTAACTATTACAACCCTGGTCCAGAACAACAAGTAACTATTACAACCCTGGACCAGAACAACAAGTAACTATTACAACCCTGGTCCAGAACAACAAGTAACTATTACAACCCTGGACCAGAACAACAAGTAACTATTACAACCCTGGTCCAGAACAACAAGTAACTATTACAACCCTGGACCAGAACAACAAGTAACTATTACAACCCTGGACCAGAACAACAAGTAACTATTACAACCCTGGTCCAGAACAACAAGTAACTATTACAACCCTGGACCAGAACAACAAGTAACTATTACAACCCTGGACCAGAACAACAAGTAACTATTACAACCCTGGTCCAGAACAACAAGTAACTATTACAACCCTGGTCCAGAACAACAAGTAACTATTACAACCCTGGACCAGAACAACAAGTAACTATTACAACCCTGGTCCAGAACAACAAGTAACTATTACAACCCTGGTCCAGAACAACAAGTAACTATTACAACCCTGGTCCAGAACAACAAGTAACTATTACAACCCTGGACCAGAACAACAAGTAACTATTACAACCCTGGTCCAAAACAACAAGTAACTATTACAACCCTGGACCAGAACAACAAGTAACTATTACAACCCTGGACCAGAACAACAAGTAACTATTACAACCCTGGTCCAGAACAACAAGTAACTATTACAACCCTGGTCCAGAACAACAAGTAACTATTACAACCCTGGACCAGAACAACAAGTAACTATTACAACCCTGGACCAGAACAACAAGTAACTATTACAACCCTGGTCCAGAACAACAAGTAACTATTACAACCCTGGACCAGAACAACAAGTAACTATTACAACCCTGGTCCAGAACAACAAGTAACTATTACAACCCTGGACCAGAACAACAAGTAACTATTACAACCCTGGTCCAGAACAACAAGTAACTATTACAACCCTGGACCAGAACAACAAGTAACTATTACAACCCTGGACCAGAACAACAAGTAACTATTACAACCCTGGTCCAGAACAACAAGTAACTATTACAACCCTGGACCAGAACAACAAGTAACTATTACAACCCTGGTCCAGAACAACAAGTAACTATTACAACCCTGGACCAGAACAACAAGTAACTATTACAACCCTGGTCCAGAACAACAAGTAACTATTACAACCCTGGTAACTATTACAACCCTGGACCAGAACAACAAGTAACTATTACAACCCTGGTCCAGAACAACAAGTAACTATTACAACCCTGGACCAGAACAACAAGTAACTATTACAACCCTGGACCAGAACAACAAGTAACTATTACAACCCTGGACCAGAACAACAAGTAACTATTACAACCCTGGACCAGAACAAAGAGGAAAGAGGAGCAGCCACTTTAATGTCTGGAGTCTCTCTTATCATAGATAGTGATGGATACTGTGGGATTCTCCTGACACAACAAGATGCACATATATTCAAATATTGTTAACCCCACAAGACTGGATGGAGCCACAACAACTACAGTTAGAGGTACCATTTATAGAGGAGAGGAGAGGAGGGGAGAGGGGAGAGGAGAGGAGGAGAGGAGAGGAGAGGGAGAGGAGAGGAGAGGAGAGGAGAGGAGAGGAGAGGAGAGGAGAGGAGAGGAGGGGAGAGGAGAGGAGAGGAGAGGAGAGGAGAGGAGAGGAGATGGGATGGGATGGGATAGGATATGATAGGATAGAGTTTAATCCTGATCTATATCAATACTGATTAACATTAGACTGTATGTATCCCAACTGTCACCCAATTCCCTACAGCACACCCCTATGGGCCTGGTAATAAGGACTGCATATAATACAGACAAATTAATACAGATGTAGGATCTTTATTTGAGCCCGTTTGCTACAGAAGTCAAATATTTCTGCAGCCATAGGAAATGTGAATTATTATGTAGATTATAATTAATGGACATTTTTATTGTTGTTGTTGTTGTTGATGTTGAATTTTGGAAGTGAAAATGACAAACTTCAGAATCCTTTTTAATCCACAAATAACACTGCACATTTGACATTTTGTGTATTGCAGGAAAAAGGTTCTCCTGTAAACATGGTGATCAAATTAAGATCCTACATCTGTACAGATGATGCCATTTGGGATGCGCCTCATTGCTGCCACCGGACGACAATAATAGCACCATGTCACACTGCTTCCTTACAACATTATTACAGAGATCCATTGGACGAAGCATGTCAGAGTGGTGAAACAGGACCATTAGGAAGCCATTATCGAGGGAGTAGGGTGTAAACACAGAGAGAGAGAACACGTTGTGTCAACAGGATCATTAAGGGGTGCTCTTATCTGTAGCACATCTAATGACCCCTGTGGAACGCAAATGGGGTTTGATCACCTCACATAACTGGGTGAGAGGATCATCACCTTCATGTAGACCACAGGATGCATTCATAGAGGTGGCAGGGTAGCCTAGTGGTTAGAGCGTTGGACTAGTAACCGTGAAGGTTGCAAGTTCAAACCCCCTGAGCTGACATGATACAAATATGTTGTTCTTCCTCTGAACAGGCAGTTTAACCCACTGTTCCTAGACCGTTGTTGAAAATAAGAATTTGTTCTTAACTGACTTGCCTAGTTAAATTAAGGTAAAAATAGAGATTGGAGTGTCTCTCAACTTATTCTCAATTCACGTGTGTTTTACTGTTTTACTCTAGTTACGCCATCGCTGTGGGTTTGATGTACTCTAGTTACATTTAGAACCATCGCTGTGGGTTTCAACACAACGTTATTGGTATTTTACAGCCATATACTGGTTTATTTATTTACTCTCCTGTTAATACACAGATTAGTTTTGCATGTGATTCCAGCATCTGTCTCCCGTCCTCTCATTACTCTCCTGTTAATACACAGATTAGTTTTGCATGTGATTCCAGCATCTGTCTCCCGTCCTCTCATTACTCTCCTGTTGATACACAGATTAGTTTTGCATGTGATTCCAGCATCTGTCCCCCGTCCTCTCATTACTCTCCTGTTGATACACAGATTATTTTAGCATGTGACTCCAGCATCTGTCTCCCGTCCTCTCATTACTCTCCTGTTGATACACAGATTAGTTTTGCATGTGATTCCAGCATCTGTCTCCCGTCCTCTCATTACTCTCCTGTTGATACACAGATTAGTTTTGCATGTGATTCCAGCATCTGTCTCCCGTCCTCTCATAACTCTCCTTATTCGTTTTTAATGCGATTCCAGCATCTGCCTCCCTTCCTCTCATAACAGTGAGGGGGTGGCAGGTACCCTAGTGGTTAGAGCAGTGGGCCAACAACCAAAAGGTTGCTGGATCGAATCCCTGAGCTGCCAAGGTAAAAAATCTGTTGTTCTACCCCTGAACAAGGCAGTTAAACCCACTGCTCCCTGATAGGCTGTCATTGTAAATAACAATTTGTCCTTAACTGACTTGCCTAGTTAAATAAAGTTTGTTTTATTTTTAATGTAAATGAACGCTGGGTGAGAGCTGAGAGCAATAGAGGTGCCGGGGATGGATCGGTAGGTGGTAACGTTGTAATGAGAGAGAGAGAGAGAGAGAGAGAGAGAGAGAGAGAGAGAGAGAGAGAGAGAGAGAGAGAGAGAGAGAGAGAGAGAGAGAGAGCCCATCGACTGCATAATAATCATTTCTGGAATGCTCTGTTTACCCACAATGCTGTTTTAATTGTGAGCTCTGTTTACCCACAATGCTGTTTTAATTGGAGCTCTGTTTACCCACAATGCTGTTTTAATTGGAGCTCTGTTTACCCCAATGCATTAGCTCTGTTTTTAATTGGAGCTCTGTTTACCCACAATGCTGTTTTAATTGGAGCTCTGTTTACCCACAATGCTGTTTTAATTGGAGCTCTGTTTACCCACAATGCTGTTTTAATTGGAGCTCTGTTTACCCACAATGCTGTTTTAATTGGAGCTCTGTTTACCCACAATGCTGTTTTAATTGGAGCTTTGTTTACCCAACTGTTTTAATGGAGCTGTTTTAATTGGAGCTCTGTTTACCCACAATGCTGTTTTAATTGGAGCTCTGTTTACCCACAATGCTGTTTTAATTGGAGCTCTGTTTACCCACAATGCTGTTTTAATTGGAGCTCTGTTTACCCACAATGCTGTTTTAATTGGAGCTCTGTTTAACCACAATGCTGTTTTAATTGGAGCTCTGTTTACCCTCAGCTCTGTTTTAATTGGAGCTCTGTTTACCCACAATGCTGTTTTAATTGGAGCTCTGTTTACCCACAATGTTGTTTTAATTGGAGCTCTGTTTACCCTCAGCTCTGTTTTAATTGGAGCTCTGTTTACCCACAATGCTGTTTTAATTGGAGCTCTGTTTACCCACAATGTTGTTTTAATTGGAGCTCTGTTTACCCACAATGCTGTTTTAATTGGAGCTCTGTTTACCCACAATGTTGTTTTAATTGGAGCTCTGTTTACCCACAATGCTGTTTTAATTGGAGCTCTGTTTAACCACAATGCTGTTTTAATTGGAGCTCTGTTTACCCACAATGCTGTTTTAATTGGAGCTCTGTTTACCCACAATCTGTTTTAATTGGAGCTCTGTTTACCCACAATGCTGTTTTAATTGGAGCTCTGTTTACCCACAATGCTGTTTTAATTGGAGCTCTGTTTACCCACAATGCTGTTTTAATTGGAGCTCTGTTTACCCACAAATGCTGTTTTTTAGCTTTGGAGCTCTGTTTACCCACAATGCTGTTTTGGAGCTCTGTTTTGGAGCTCTGTTTACCCACAATGCTGTTTTAATTGGAGCTCTGTTTACCCACAATGCTGTTTTAATTGGAGCTCTGTTTACCCACAATGCTGTTTTAATTGGAGCTCTGTTTACCCACAGCTCTGTTTTAATTGGAGCTCTGTTTACCCACAATGCTGTTTTAATTGGAGCTCTGTTTACCCACAGCTCTGTTTTAATTGGAGCTCTGTTTACCCTCAATGCTGTTTTAATTGGAGCTCTGTTTACCCACAATGCAATGCTTTGTTTTAATTGGAGCTCTGTTTACCCACAATGCTGTTTTAATTGGAGCTCTGTTTACCCACAATGCTGTTTTAATTGGAGCTCTGTTTACCCACAATGTTGTTTTAATTGGAGCTCTGTTTACCCACAATGCTCTGTTTTAATTGGAGCTCTGTTTACCCACAATGCTGTTTTAATTGGAGCTCTGTTTACCCACAATGCTGTTTTATTGGAGCTCTGTTTACCCACAATGCTCTGTTTAAGTCAGTGGAGCTCTGTTTACCCACAAGCTCTGTTTTAATTGGAGCTCTGTTTACCCACAATGCTGTTTTAATTGGAGCTCTGTTTACCCACAATGCTGTTTTAATTGGAGCTCTGTTTACCCTAAGAGTTTTAATTGGAGCTCTGTTTACCCACAAACTGTTTTAATTCAGCTCTGTTTAAAGGAGTTTTAATGGGACAGTTTACCCACAAGTGTTTGTAATTGGAGCTCTACCCACAAGCTGTTTTAATTGGAGCTCTGTTTACCCACAATGCTGTTTTAAGAGCTCTGTTTACCCATCAATCTGTTTTAATTGGAGCTCTGTTTAAGCAAGGCTGTTTTAATGATTGGAGCCTGTTTACCCACCTGCTGTTTTAATTGGAGCCTGTAGTCCTGGGAGCTCTGTTTAACAAGCTGTTTTAAGAGCTCTGTTTACCCACAATGCTGTTTTAATTGGAGCTCTGTTTACCCACAATGCTGTTTTAATTGGAGCTCTGTTTTCCACAAGCTCTGTTTTAACCAGCTTTTACCCACAATGCTGTTTTAATTGGACTGTTTAACAATGCTGTTTTAATTGAGCTCAACCCACTAGATGGAGCTCTGAGGAGGACAATCTGTTTTAATTGGAGCTCTGTTTAAAACAAGGTGGCTGTAATTGGAGCTCAGTTTAACCACAGCTCTGTTTTTTGGAGCTCTGTTTAACAATGCTGTTTTAACCAGGCAAGCTCTGTTTACCCACAATGCTGTTTTAATTGACAGCTCTGTTTAACAAGCTGTTTTAATTGGAGCTCTGTTTACACTTGCTGTTTTAAGGGGTTTGAACTTGAACTCTGTTTACCCAGGCTACCCTGTTTTAATTGGAGCTCTGTTTACCCACAGCTGTTTTAATTGGAGCTCTGTTTACCCACAATGCTGTTTTAATTGGAGCTCTGTTTACCCACAATGCTGTTTATTGGAGCTTTGTTTTAATTGGAGCTCTGTTTACCCACAATGCTGTTTTAATTGGAGCTCTGTTTACCCTACAGCTCTGTTTTAACCAGCTCTGTTTACCCACAATGCTGTTTTAATTGGAGCTCTGTTTACCCACAATGCTGTTTTAATTGGAGCTCTGTTTACCCACAGCTCTGTTTTAATTGGAGCTCTGTTTACCCACAATGCTGTTTTAATTGGAGCTCTGTTTACCCACAATGCTGTTTTAATTGGAGCTCTGTTTACCCACAATGCTGTTTTAATTGGAGCTCTGTTTACCCACAATGCTGTTTTAATTGGAGCTCTGTTTACCCACAATGCTGTTTTAATTGGAGCTCTGTTTACCCACAATGCTGTTTTAATTGGAGCTCTGTTTACCCACAATGCTGTTTTAATTGGAGCTCTGTTTACCAACAGCTCTGTTTTAATTGGAGCTTTGTTTTAATTGGAGCTCTGTTTACCCACAATGCTGTTTTAATTGGAGCTCTGTTTAGCCACAATGCTGTTTTAATTGGAGCTCTTTTGGAGCCCTACCCACAATCTGTTTTAACCAGCTTTGTTTTAATTGGAGCTCTGTTTACCCACAATGCTGGTTTAATTGGAGCTCTGTTTACCCACAACTTTAACCAGCTTTGTTTTAATTGGAGCTCTGTTTACCCACAGCTCTGTTTTAAATGGAGCTCTGTTTACCCACAATGCTGTTTTAATTGGAGCTCTGTTTACCCACAGTGTTGTTTTAATTGGAGCTCTGTTTACCCACAATGTTGTTTTAATTGGAGCTCTGTTTACCCACAATGCTGTTTTAATTGGAGCTCTGTTTACCCACAATGCTGTTTTAATTGGAGCTCTGTTGACCCACAATGCTGTTTTAATTGGAGCTCTGTTTACCCACAGCTCTGTTTTAATTGGAGCTCTGTTTACCCACAATGCTGTTTTAATTGGATCTCTGTTTACCCACAATGCTGTTTTAATTGGAGCTCTGTTGACCCTAAGAGTCTAAAGGTCCTGGAGTCTGGACTGTAACCAAACATGTATTATATCCCAGTTTAAAGGAGAGAAATGAGGGACAGAAGAAAAAGAAGAGTGTTTGTCCTCTGCTCAGAAGAGCTATATTTTAATTTACCTTCCACAGAGTGTGTTCTATTATCCTGTTTAAACGGCTTGAGAAGCAGGGCATTAATGATTCCTCCCAGCCTATGAAATCAATGAGCCTGTAGTCCTGGGAGCCAACGAGCAGAGGGAACCAACAAATCAAGTCCAGCCTCGTTGGGCAAGGCTTAACAGGACTATTAAAAAGCTGACACAGAACACAACTAGAATTATGGACAGCTGAGGAGGAAAGGGTACGCAGAGACCTCAAAACAAGGTGGCTGTGATTAACCCAGAACAACATCTGCATTTTTTCTTTTTAACCTTTATTTAACTAGGCAAGTCAGTTAAGAACAAATTCTTATTTTCAATGACAGTCTAGGAACAGTGGGTTAACAGTCTAGGAACAGTGTCCAACGATCTTAGGCTACTGGTCTAACCACTAGTGGGTACACTCTAACCAACTGCCACCTGTTCTAACCACTAGGCTACCCTGCCACACATCTAACCACTAGGCTACCCTGCCAGCTAACCACTAGGGGCCACCTCTACATTTGAACCTCTACACTCTAACCACTAGGCTACCCTGCCACCTCTACACTCTAACCACTAGGCCACCCTCTACACTCTAACCACTAACCCTAGGCCACCTCTACACTCTAACCACTAGGCTACCCTGCCACCTCTACACTCTAACCACTAGGCTACCCTGCCACCTCTACACTCTAACCACTAGGCTACCCTGCCACCTCTACACTCTAACCACTAGGCTACCCTGCCACCTCTACACTCTAACCACTAGGCTACCCTGCCACCTCTACACTCTAACCACTAGGCTACCCTGCCACCTCTACACTCTAACCACTAGGCTACCCTGCCACCTCTACACTCTAACCACTACTAGGCTACACTCTAACCACTAGGCTACCCTGCCACCTCTACACTCTAACCACTAGGCTACCCTGCCACCCTGCCACCTCTACACTCTAACCACTAGGCTACCCTGCCACCTCTACACTCTAACCACTAGGCTACCCTGCCACCTCTACACTCTAACCACTAGGCTAACCCTGCCACCTCTACACTCTAACCACAGGCTACCCTGCCACCTCTACACTCTAACCACTAGACTACCCTGCCACCTCTACACTCTAACCACTAGGCTACCCTGCCACCTCTACCTCTAACCACTCTACCACTAACCACTAGGCTAACTGCCACTACACTCTAACCACTAGGCTACCCTGCCACCTCTACACTCTAACCACTAGGCTACCCTGCCACCTCTACACTCTAACCACTAGGCTACCCTGCCACCTCTACACTCTAACCACTAGGCTACCCTGCCACCTCTACACTCTAACCACTAGGCTACCCTGCCACAATGGGAGGAGAAGAGTTAAACAGACTGAGAGACACTGATTCCTGTTAGAAGAGGGAACAAGGCTAATGTCTTGTTTACTGTATTTCACCTAATAAAGCAAATATCTGATGTGAATAACTGTATTTCACCTAATAAAGCTAAAATCTGATGAGAAGTTACCGTATTTCACCTAATAAAGCAAACATCTGATGTGAATAACTGTATTTCACCTAATAAAGCTAAAATCTGATGAGAAGTTACCGTATTTCACCTAATAAAGCAAACATCTGATGTGAATAACTGTATTTCACCTAATAAAGCTAAAATCTGATGAGAAGTTACCGTATTTCATGACTGATGACACCCACCTCTCTAGCTGATTTCATGAGGCGAACTACGAGCCCTAAAGAATGAGATTGACTTTAGAACCAACCACAATTAATGCCACTTATATTTTAACTTCCAGCCCAATTTTAAAAAAAAATCAAAATGTATTTGTTTTTTAATTTAACCTTTCTTTAACTAGGCAAGTCAGTTTAAGAACAAATTCTTATTTACAATGACGGCCTACCCCGGCCAAAACACAGACGGACAACGCTGGGCCAATTGTGCACCACCCTATGGGAAGCCTGGATTTGAACAAGAGATGCCTCTTGCACTGTGATGCAGTACCTTAAACCGCTGTGCCACTCGGTAGCTGTGAATAAGGAAGGCGTTATGAAAATGTAGATTTATTGTGGATCTGGTTTCTTATTGTTAAATAACAGTTCACTATGTAGGGTGACATCTTGAACGCACCAGATACAAGAGCTAGGATGGCTCCGTTACATAGACAACAAGCTGACTCAGGCATTATACAACAAAGCTTGTCTGTGTGGACAATTTCTTGAAGAAGGAGGGTGCATTATACAGTTGTTTCACTGTTTATTTTTCAAAAAATAAATGTAATCGAGTGAGCAAGAATACATTTATATTCAGAGCATGTAAGTCATCTCAAAATACAGTCAGAGTTTCTGCAGATTTTTTTTTTATCACTGTCGTACAAGTATCTTTTGTCGAAACATTGTCAGTCAAGTATCTTTGTCAAAACATTGTCAGTCAAGTATCTTTGTCAAAACATTGTCAGTCAAGTATCTTTGTCAAAACATTGTCAGTCAAGTATCTTTGTCGAAACATTGTCAGTCAAGTATCTTTGTCGAAACATTGTCAGTCAAGTATCTTTGTCGAAACATTGTCAGTCAAGTATCTTTGTCGAAACATTGTCAGTCAAGTATCTTTGTCGAAACATTGTCAGTCAAGTCAAGTTTATTTACGTCAAGTCAAATCTGAATTACATAACATTTACCTCGACTTGAATTGAATTGGAAGTCGACAGCTAAATGAAGCAGATATCATTCAAGCAGGAAGAAGACACATTAAACTTTGAATACAACACCTGGTTCCTATAAATAGAAGAGAAGACGTGCTCCTCTCTGACATTGACAAGTGGTAGGAAGCAGAGAGAGAGAGCCTGAAATAAATTAATTTGTGAATAGTTTCTGCGACATTGTTTTGTGGCATGAGGGTTGATGGGAAAAATCCTAAAAAACATCTCAAAATAATGTAACAAACATTTTAAACCTCAAATAGCACTCATTTTAACATAGGGAGGTTTTAATAGACAGCTAAATCTCATCACAATGGAGCCGTTTCTACACCACCTCTATCAGTCACTTTAACTATACATTCATGTACATACCACCTAAATTGGCCCGACCAACCAGTGCTCCCACACATTGGCTAACGGGGCTATCTGCATTGTGTCCCACCACCCGCCAACCCCTCTTTTACGCTACTGCTACTCTCTGTTCATCATATATGCACAGTCACTTCAACCATATCTACATGTACATACTACCTCAATCAGCCTGACTAACCAGTGTCTGTATGTAACCTCTCTACTGTTATAGCCTCTCTACTGCATATAGCCTCTCTACTGTATATAGCCTCTCTACTGTATATAGCCTCTCTACTCTATATAGCCTCTCTACTGTATATAGCCTCTCTACTGTATATAGCCTCACTACTGTATATAGCCTCTCTACTGTATATAGCCTCTCTACTGTATATAGCCTCTCTACTGTTATAGCCTCTCTACTGTATATAGCCTCTCGACTGTTATAGCCTCTCTACTGTATTTAGCCTCTCTACTGTTATAGCCTCTCTACTGTATATAGCCTCTCTACTGTATATAGCCTCTCTACTGTATATAGCCTCTCTACTGTATATAACCTCTCTACTGTTATAGCATCTCTCTACTGTTATAGCATCTCTCTACTGTATATAGCCTGTCTTTTTACTGTTGTTTTTATTATAGTGATGTATAGGTTACATGACATGTAGCTGACCAATAACACCAGACAGGGTTACCTATAGGTTACATCACATGTAGCTGACCAATAACACCCAGACAGGGTTACCTATAGGTTACATCACATGTAGCTGACCAGACAGGGTTACCTATAGGTTACATCACATGTAGCTGATCAATAACACCAGACAGGGTTATCTATAGGTTACATCACATGTAGCTGATCAATAACACCCAGACAGGGTTACCTATAGGTTACATCACATGTAGCTGACCAGACAGGGTTATCTATAGGTTACATCACATGTAGCTGACCAATAACACCCAGACAGGGTTACCTATAGGTTACATCACATGTAGCTGACCAGAGAGGGTTATCTATAGGTTACATCACATGTAGCTGACCAATAACACCCAGACAGGGTTACCTATAGGTTACATGACATGTAGCTGACCAATAACACCAGACAGGGTTATCTATAGGTTACATCACATGTAGCTGACCAATAATACCCAGACAGGGTTACCTATAGGTTACATCACATGTAGGTGACCAGACAGGGTTACCTATAGGTTACATCACATGTACCTGACCAGACAGGGTTACCTATAGGTTACATCACATGTAGCTGACCAGACAGGGTTATCTATAGGTTACATCACATGTAGCTGACCAATAACACCCAGACAGGGCTACCTCACATGTAGCTGACCAATAACACCCAGACAGGGTTACCTATAGGTTACATCACATGTAGCTGACCAATAACACCCAGACAGGGTTACCTATAGGTTACATCACATGTAGCTGACCAGACAGGGTTATCTATAGGTTACATCACATGTAGCTGATCAATAACACCCAGACAGGGTTACCTATAGGTTACATCACATGTAGCTGACCAATAACATCCAGACAGGGTTACCTATAGGTTACATCACATGTAGCTGACCAATAACACCCAGACAGGGTTACCTATAGGTTACATCACATGTAGCTGACCAGACAGGGTTACCTATAGGTTACATCACATGTAGCTGACCAATAACACCCAGACAGGGTTACCTATAGGTTACATCACATGGAGCTGACCAATAACACCCAGACAGGGTTATCTATAGGTTACATCACATGTAGCTGACCAATAACACCCAGACAGGGTTACCTATAGGTTACATCACATGTAGCTGACCAATAACATCCAGACAGGGTTACCTATAGGTTACATCACATGTAGCTGACCAATAACACCCAGACAGGGTTACCTATAGGTTACATCACATGTAGCTGACCAGACTGGGTTACCTATAGGTTACATCACATGTAGCTGACCAGACAGGGTTACCTATAGGTTACATCACATGGAGCTGACCAATAACACCAGACAGGGTTACCTACAGGTTACATCACATGTAGCTGACCAATAACACCAGACAGGGTTACCTACAGGTTACATCACATGTAGCTGACCAATAACACCCAGACAGGGTTATCTATAGGTTACATCACATGTAGCTGACCAGACAGGGTTACCTATAGGTTACATCACATGTAGCTGACCAGACAGGGTTACCTATAGGTTACATCACATGGAGCTGACCAATAACACCAGACAGGGTTACCTACAGATTACATCACATGTAGCTGACCAATAACACCCAGACAGGGTTATCTATAGGTTACATCACATGTAGCTGACCAGACAGGGTTATCTATAGGTTACATCACATGTAGCTGACCAGACAGTGTTACCTATAGGTTACATCACATGTAGCTGACCAATAATACCCAGACAGGGTTACCTATAGGTTACATCACATGTAGCTGACCCGACAGGGTTACCTATAGGTTACATCACATGTAGCTGACCAGACAGGGTTACCTATAGGTTACATCACATGTAGCTGACCAGACAGGGTTACCTATAGGTTACATCACATGTAGCTGACCAATAACACCCAGAGAGGGCTACCTCACATGTAGCTGACCAATAACACCCAGACAGGGCTACCTCACATGTAGCTGACCAATAACACCCAGACAGGGCTACCTCACATGGAGCTGACCAATAACACCCAGACATGCTGGCCACACCTTGCACGAGCGTTGCAAAATAAATGTACACATACAGTACATGTTATTCAATCATTGCACCCACACTGCTCGCGTGCGCCACCGAGTGTCCACGTTGCCAGGCGCTAAAATAGAAGTCAGTTCTATTTGTGAGGCTGAACGTGGTGCAAGTCATGCCTCTCCCATCTCCCACCTCATTGGTTTATAGAAGCAGATACCCACGTGTCATCTCCTCATTGGTTTATAGAAGCAGATGCCCACATGCCATCTCCTCATTGGTTTATAGAAGCAGATACCCACGTGTCATCTCCTCATTGGTTTATAGAAGCAGATACCCACATGCCATCTCCTCATTGGTTTATAGAAGCAGATACCCACGTGTCATCTCCTCACGGGTTATACCCACGTGGGTGACTGAAAGATGAACGGAGGTCGCTCGGTCATAGTAATTCACCTATGAAAGTTAGATTCCAATCGCCATATAAAGTCCGAAGAAGAAAAAGCCTGGAAGGGGGAGAGATGACTAGAAATGATTTGGTTGTTTTATGTGGATTAATTGTCGGAGTAGAGGAACTTGTGCATTTCAGGTAAAATAACAACTCAACGTTTGTATTCCAGGACAAATTAGCAAGCAACAGCAAGCTGGCTAGCTAAATAGGACAAATTTGCTAGCAACTGCAAGCTGGCTAGCTAAATTGCCATGAATGTTTAATGCTTTTCCACCTTTGATACTTTTCGAGTTTGTTTTGATATTTCAACCTACGTGTCGTGATCGTGTTTAATGTGGGGGGACAAAATCTATTGGCGCACGATGGCGCGCATCCGGTTTGGGTTCGGTGTTATTGTCAAATGAAGATGGTCGGGATTTTTTAAAGTCGATGTAAAGCACAAATAAATAAATAAAAACAAACAAATACTTGAAGAAAATCCAGATTTGTTTCCTAAACTAGTCAATCATTTTCTAAGGTCTTTGGACTTGATGGATAAAGTCATTATGTTCCCCAGACGGTGAATGACTGCTACATGTGTTGTCTAACTGACCTACAGGACCTGGGTCTGTTGCCATATCACATGGTTTCTGTCCCAAATGGCACCTGATTCACTAATTAGTGCACTACCCTATGGGCCCTGGACAAGACTAGTGCACTATAGAGGGAATGTAAGGTCCCATTCGGGCCACATACATGGTTATGGAATAGAATCGTTGCCCAGGAATCATTACTAGATAACAACAGGAGAGAAGGCCTCCAACAGAGAACTAGACGGATGGATTTCTCTGAGCAGAGCTGCCTGACTGGGGATGGATCACTTCATCATCTACTCCCATTCCTGTTGAATACCTGTTAGGGGAATTGGCTATTTTCCTCTCAGAGAAATGCACCTGTAAGCTTTGTGGTCTATGAGGACTTCCTTTGTGGTCTAGGAGGACTTCCTTTGTGGTTTATGAGGACTTCCTTTGTGGTTTATGAGGACTCCCTTTGTGGTTTATGAGGACTTCCTTTGTGGTTTATGAGGACTTCCTTTGTGGTTTATGAGGACTTCCTTTGTGGTCTATGAGGACTTCCTTTATGGTCTATGAGGACTTCCTTTGTGGTTTCTGAGGACTTCCTTTATGGTCTGTGAGGACTTCCTTTGTGGTCTATGAGGACTTCCTTGATGGTCTATGAGGACTTCCTTTGTGGTTTATGAGGACTTCCTTTGTGGTTTATGAGGACTTCCTTTATGGTCTATGAGGACTTCCTTTGTGGTTTATGAGGACTTCCTTTGTGGTTTATGAGGCCTTCCTTTGTGGTTTATGAGGACTTCCGTTATGGTCTATGAGGACTTATGTCCTTCTCAGTCTGTCTGGAACTGAATCTTTCAGAATATATTAATGAGGAATGAATAAATCCTTTGCACAGAGGGCATCACATTTGGGTACATTGCCTGGTGAAATAATGTAATCTTTATTATGATGCACATGATTCATTATTCCACAGGATCATATCGTTACTTAGCCAGAGGATAGATTGGTTAAGTAACACAACATGTGCTAAAGGGGGTGGTGTCACACCCTGACCATAGTTTGCTTTGTATGTTTCTATGTTTTGGTTGGTCAGGGTGTGATCTGAGTGGGCATTCTATGTTGGATGTCTTGTTTGTCTATTTCTATGTCTGGCCTGATATGGTTCTCAATCAGAGGCAGGTGTTAGTCATTGTCTCTGATTGGGAACCATATTTAGGTAGCCTGGGTTTCACTGTGTGTTTGTGGGTGATTGTTCCTGTCTCTGTGTTTGCACCAGATAGGACTGTTTAGGTTTTCACATTTCATTGTTTTGTAGTTTATTTCATGTATAGTTTTTCCTTTATTAAACAAACATGAATCATCACAACGCTGCGTTTTGGTCCGACTCTCCTTCACCACAAGAGAACCGTTACAGGTGGAGCAAAGATAGATGGATGGGGCAAAGATGCAGAGAGAGAGAGAGATGGGTTAAAGCAGGAGTGCGTGGGGTCAGTGGAGAGCATGATTTACGATTTAAAAAGTCCCCTAGATATATTTTGTTCAATACAAAAAGTTAGGAACAACACATGAATAAACTAATACATTCAACTTCCAGACCAAGCAATTGAAACAGCCAAAAGACAAATTAACTCCACTTTTTTTTTGTTAGATAAATGAAAACGGACTACCCAATGAATTAAAGACGTAATAGCTTTAGACATGAATTATTGAAATATGATTAAAACATTAAACTGAACAAGATCCTAATTCATTAACCATACTGCGAAGGGAGATCAGTGTAATGGAGAGTGTGTTAGTGTTTTAACAGTAACGAAAGCTCTGTTATTACAACGAGATGACACACTCACCGAGCTGAGTATTAATCCATCAAGTCTTTGTGGTAGATAACCACCTTTCTGTGTGATTTATTCAGCTCCTAGTTTACTGTGATTAGGTTGTTACTTAGAGAATTGAGTGCGGGACACTACCTATCTAGTGCACTACATTTGATCAGAGACCCCTATGGGCCTTGGTCAAAAGTAGTGCACTAGATAGGGACTAGGGGTCCAATTAGGACGGTCCTTTGTTATTTGTCTTCCAATTAGATGAGAGGAAAGTTTGAAGGAAGATTAACATCAAGATGGGATCCATAAACTACTACTACTACTCCTACTACTGCTACTAACTTCTACTACTACTGATACTAACTACTACCAACTACTACTACTACTAACTACTACTACTGCTACTAACTAGTCCTGCTACTAACTACTACTACTACTACTAACTACTACTGCTACTAACTACTACTAACTACTACTGCTACCAACTACTACTACTACTACTAATAACTACTCCTGCTACTCACTACTACTGCTACTAATATGAACAACTACTACTAACTACTACTAGTATTACTACCACTACTACTAATAACACTACTACTAATACCACTACTACTAATAACACTACTAATAATAATGACACTACTACTACTACTACTACCACTACTACTAATACTACCACAACTACTAATACTACCACTACTACTACGACTACTACTAATCATAATAATAATAACACTACTACTATTACTACTACCACTACTACTAATACTACCACTACTACTACGACTACAACAAATAACACCACTACTACTACTACTACTAATAATAATAATACCACTACTACTACTACTACTACTACTACTACTAATAATAATAATAATAATAATAATACCACTACTGCTACTACTACTAATAATAATAATAATACTACCACTAATACCACTACTACTACTACTACTACTAATAATAATAATACTACCACTAATACCACTACTACTACCAACACTACTACTACTAATAATAATAATACCACTAATACTACTACTACCAATACCACTATGACTACTACAAATAACACCACTAACACTACTACTACTAATAATAATACCACTACTACTACTAATAACAATAATAATACCACTAATACTACTACTACTAATAACACTACTACTACTACTACTACTACTACTAATAATAATAATAATAATAATAATAATACTACTACTACTACTACTAACACTACTACTAATAACACTACTACTACTACTACTACTAATAATAATAATAATAATACCACTAATACTACTAATAACACTACTACTACTACTACTACTACTACCACTACTACTACTAATAACACTACCACTAATAATAATAATAATACCACTAATACTACTACTACTAATAACACTACCACTAATAATAATAATAATACCACTAATACTACTACTACTAATAACACTACTAGTACTACTACTACTACTACCACTACCACTACTACAAATAACACCACTAACACTATTACTACTACTAATAATACCACTACTACTACTAATAATAATAATAATACCACTGATACTATTACTACTAATAACACTACTACTAACACTACTACTACTACTACTACTAATAATAATAATAATACTACTACTACTACTACTACTACTACTACTACTAACACTACTACTAATAACACTACTACTAATAATAACACTACTACTACTACTACTACTACTAATAATAATAATAATAACACTACTACTACTACTACTAATAATAATAATAATAATAATAATAATAATACCACTAATACTACTAATAACACTACTACTACTACTACTACTACTACCACTACCACTACTACTACTAATAACGCTACCACTAATAATAATAATAATACCACTAATACTACTACTAATAATAACACTACTACTACTACTACTACTACACTACTACCACTACGACTACTACAAATAACACCACTACACTACCACTAATAATAATAATAATACCACTACTACTACTACCACTAATAATAATACCACTAATACTACTACTACTACTACTAATAATAATACCACTACTACTACTACCACTACTACTACTACTACTACTACTACTACTACTACTACTAACAACACTACTACAAATAACACTACTACTAATAACACTACTACTACTACCACCACCAATACTACCAGTAATACTACTACTACTACCACCACTACTGCCAGTACTACTACTCCTACCTCCAGTACTCATTCCACTACTACTACTACTACTACTACTACTACTACTACTACTACCAGTACTACTACTACTACTACCACCAGTACTACTTATATTTCTACTACTACTACTACTACTACCACCACCAGTACTACTACTACTACCACCAGTACTACTTCTATTTCTACTACAACTACTACTACTACTACCACCAGTACTACTACTACTACTACTACTACCACCAGTACTACTACTACTACTACTACTACTACTACTACTACTACTACTACTACTACTACTACTACTACTACTACTACTACTACCACCAGTACTACTACTACTACTACTACTACTACTACCAGTACTACTACTACTACTACTACTACTACTACTACTACTACTACTACTACTACTACTACTACTACTACCACCAGTACTACTACTACTACTACTACTACTTAAATCAGCTCATGTAATCTAGTCATGGTTAAGCACAACTTGAGTGAAGGACAGCCATTGAAAGCAACCCAGAGAGTTAGATACAGGAGTTACAGCTGTGGACAGGCATATGCCTCTAACACGTCCACTATGAAGAATCTCAGAGTGCCGATTTAAGCCGGCCCACAGGGAGCCTCCGGTAAAAGCAACAGCCATTACACTGAACTTCATTGAGCTCACAGGATGAGCTATAACACCCCTACCTGCCAGCGCCAGACAAGTCAACAGGGAGAGGCGTAGTAAGAGAGGGATTCTTCACCAGAGGACGGGAATAAATGAAACGATGATGATAGCCAGACTTTCATGTGACACGTCCAGCTGCTACATCCATGTTGGATGACTGTGGGGAGGGACAGTCAATGCTTGGCCGTACTGTCAGAGTTTACAGTTATGGAGGAGTGTTGTATTTCCCCTTGTGTATGTTGTAACTGTGTGAATGTTGATGTGTGCATCGTTAATTATATGACAAGAGCTTGGGATTTCTGTCAATGTGTATTTATTAACATAGCCTTGTTCTGTGTAATGTTCTCCACCTCATCTAATTACACCAAGTCATGTCTCTCAATTTAAATAACACAAGATTTAAAAAGAAAAAAAAATCTCACACTATTCAAATCAATGGGGGGTCTGAAATGTAAGCCAATTATCTCTGAGTCATTTTTTTGCAGATAGAACCTTATAATTCTAAACGTCACTCACTATTGGTCAATATATAACCTTGTTTTTTTTCTCCCTTCCTCGACATAACAGAATCATTTTCACCTTCATACGATCTGAAATGGCTTTGTAAAGGATCATCCCAATAGGACGCCATGTGCATAGGGAGGATTATACAACACCTGATTTACATGATGGAATATACAGAACTGACTTCTATAGACTTCTATAGAAATGGGTTGAAGTTGTGAGACAGACACTGTTCCACCTTGGAGGGTAATGACTATACAGGACTTAATCTAGTGTGAGAAAAGTGAAAGAGAATGTCTTCTTCGTGGGATAACCATCAGAGAATGTCTTCTTCGTGGGATAACCATCAGAGAATGTCTTCTTCGTGGGATAACCATCAGAGAATGTCTTCTTCGTGGGATAACCATCAGAGAATGTCTTCTTCGTGGGATAACCATCAGGGAATGTCTTCTTCGTGGGATAACCATCAGAGAATGTCTTCTTCGTGGGATAACCATCAGAGAATGTCTTCTTCGTGGGATAACCATCAGAGAATGTCTTCTTCGTGGGATAACCATCAGAGAATGTCTTCTTCGTGGGATAACCATCAGAGAATGTCTTCTTCTTCTTGGGATAACCATCAGAGAATGTCTTCTTCGTGGGATAACCATCAGATGTCTTCTTCGTGGGATAACCATCAGAGAATGTCTTCTTCGTGGGATAACCATCAGAGAATGGGATAACCATCAGAGAATGTCTTCTTCGTGGGATAACCATCAGAGAATGTCTTCTTCGTGGGATAACCATCAGAGAATGTCTTCTTCGTGGGATAACCATCAGAGAATGTCTTCTTCAGAGAATGGTGGGATAACCATCAGAGAATGTCTTCTTCGTGGGATAACCATCAGGGAATGTCTTCTTCGTGGGATAACCATCAGGGAATGTCTTCTTCGTGGGATAACCATCAGGGAATGTCTTCTTCGTGGGATAACCATCAGAGAATGTCTTCTTCGTGGGATAACCATCAGGGAATGTCTTCTTCGTGGGATAACCATCAGGGAATGTCTTCTTCGTGGGATAACCATCAGAGAATGTCTTCTTCGTGGGATAACCATCAGGGAATGTCTTCTTCGTGGGATAACCATCAGAGAATGTCTTCTTCGTGGGATAACCATCAGGGAATGTCTTCTTCGTGGGATAACCATCAGAGAATGTCTTCTTCGTGGGATAACCATCAGAGAATGTCTTCTTCGTGGGATAACCATCAGAGAATGTCTTCTTCGTGGGATAACCATCAGAGAATGTCTTCTTCGTGGGATAACCATCAGAGAATGTCTTCTTCGTGGGATAACCATCAGAGAATGTCTTCTTCGTGGGATAACCATCAGAGAATGTCTTCTTCGTGGGATAACCATCAGGGAATGTCTTCTTCGTGGGATAACCATCAGAGAATGTCTTCTTTGTGGGATAACCATCAGGGAATGTCTTCTTCGTGGGATAACCATCAGGGAATGTCTTCTTCGTGGGATAACCATCAGGGAATGTCTTCTTCGTGGGATAACCATCAGGGAATGTCTTCTTCGTGGGATAACCATCAGAGAATGTCTTCTTCGTGGGATAACCATCAGGGAATGTCTTCTTCGTGGGATAACCATCAGAATGGGATAACCATAACCAGGGAATGTCTTCTTCGTGGGATAACCATCAGGAATGTCTTCTTCGTGGGATAACCATCAGGGAATGTCTTCTTCGATAACCATCAGGAATGTGGGATAACCATCAGGGAATGTCTTCTTCGTGGGATAACCATCAGGGAATGTCTTCGTGGGATTCAGGGAATGGGATAACCATCAGGGAATGTCTTCTTCGTGGGATAACCATCAGGGAATGTCTTCTTCGTGGGATAACCATCAGGGAATGTCTTCTTCGTGGGATAACCATCAGGGAATGTCTTCTTCGTGGGATAACCATCAGGGAATGTCTTCTTCGTGGGATAACCATCAGGGAATGTCTTCTTCGTGGGATAACCATCAGATAACCTCTTTCTTTTCTACATTTCTTATTTTCTTTATCGTTTTACCGTTTTATCTTGACAGGAGCTTATGCCGGTTTCCTGATTAAAAAGGAAGTAACTTTCTTTTTTCCTACAGAAATGTTTTACAGCAGAGAGCAGGTATGATCTACATATGACTTGATAGAGAGAGCAGGTATGATCTACATATGACTTGATAGAGAGAGCAGGTATGATCTACATATGACTTGATATAGAGAGCAGGTATGATCTACATATGACTTGATAGAGAGAGCAGGTATGATCTACATATGACTTGATATAGAGAGCAGGTATGATCTACATATGACTTGATAGAGAGAGCAGGTATGATCTACATATGACTTGATATAGAGAGCAGGTATGATCTACATATGACTTGATATAGAGAGCAGGTATGATCTACCTATGACTTGATATAGAGAGCAGGTATGATCTACATATGACTTGATATAGAGAGCAGGTATGATCTACATATGACTTGATATAGAGAGCAGGTATGAATGAATGGAATCGAATGTTCGCACAGCCTGTTTTGACTGGAGTGATGCTTAGAATTCCATTTCGCCTAAACGGCACAAAAAATGATATCCCTTTTTATTTTACCACTACAATCTGTTCGTCTCACGAACCTGGAAAAAAACACTTGATGGTGTCAACTGTGCTTATGTCTGCGTAATGAGAAAGTAGGGAAGAAATTAAAACATCTGATTATTTCTGTTCTAGTAATCGATGACAAATGAGCTCGCTGCCCAGACTTACATAATTACAAGAGGAGATTCTCCTGATTAAAACCCGTCTTGAATATAGACCGGCATGCCTCTCCGTAGGAAAACAATGGGGGGAGCTCAGCTTTCCAAGGCAAAACGTATTTTGGGGCTAGCATTTGATGACATCCGAGCTCGCTGCCCAGACTTACATAATTACAAAGAGGAGATTCTCATGATTAAATTGGCGACTGACTTGAAAAAAAAATCTAAATATACACATTGCAAGATATTTGTCTAAATATACAGACATGCCTATATTTCCCCTATAGGAAACAATGGGACGACCTCATAGTTCCATGAGTCATTTTAACTACCAACATCGTGATCAGGTCTCATTGCCAATGAACGTGAAGCAGGCATTGTGACATAGAACAATGGGCTGGGAATAGAATGTTCGGAAGACGAGTTGTTGCCTCGGTGATCAATAGATCTAATAGGAGCTGGCAGGGTGAAAAATGACCTAAAATAAGGCCTGTTTTTTTGTGATTACTTTAAAACGACGGCAAGCAGCTGGGAATTATGGTCATTTTATGAAACTGGGCTCCACGGCGGATGCATTTAACTAGTTATCAGAAAAAAACATTGTTTCAAATGTAATGTGTAGTTTAGTCACCAAACCAACATATTTTGTTCATTTAAAATCCGGCAGTCGACTTGGTTGTGAAAGTGTTCCGACAGGAGAAACACTATAGACTCCTGTACCAGACTCCTATACAAGACTCCTATACAAGACTCCTATACAAGACTCCTATACAAGACTCCTGTACCAGACTCCTGTACCAGACTCCTATACGAGACTCCTATACAAGACTCCTATACAAGACTCCTCTACCAGACTCCTATACGAGACTCCTATACGAGACTCCTATACCAGACTCCTATACCAGACTCCTATACCAGACTCCTATACCAGACTCCCGTACAAGACTCCTCTACCAGACTCCTCTACCAGACTCCTATACAAGACTCCTATACAAGACTCCTATACAAGACTCCTGTACAAGACTCCCGTACAAGACTCCTCTACCAGACTCCTCTACCAGACTCCTCTACCAGACTCCTATACAAGACTCCTATACAAGACTCCTATACAAGACTCCTATACAAGACTCCTGTATTTTTGTCAGTTGTTAGGCTCATTGCAATTACTATCTCTGTCATCTTATTAAGACTCATTTGTATTTATGTCAATTGTGCATGGGGTCATTGCATATACTCAAATGCAACACAGAAGATAGACTGTGTGTGTGTGTGTGTGTTAATAACAATTTATAACGAAACAACACTAATAATAACAATAATAATAATACACTTGCTATTCCCTTGTTTACAGAGTAGGTGTCCAGCAGTCAAACCCAGTGATGCTATTGGTCTATCCTCATCTACAGTTGTGACACAGACACTCCAGCAAGCATTTTAAAAAGGCAGGCTGCTTATGCACCCACGTCAAAACATGCTCAAGACCTCACTGTACCCCTTTCATATTACATTGTAAAGGACATGATGCCATTTCATATTGTTGAGAGGCCCGTCTTTCTGAGGCTGATGAAGGTTGCCGTGCCTCACTACAAAGTGGCCATCACAAACATTATTTTCCAAGACTGAAATCTTAAACCGGTACAACCAGGTTACAGCTGATGTTGGAAAAAGTTTGGCTCAAAAGGCACATGGTTTGGCTGCAACTACTGACCTCTGGACCAGCGAAAGCAGGGGGTGGTTCAACCCTACATTCACTATCCATTACCTCACCCCAGACTGAAACAGGAATCAAACTGCCTGGAAACACGGTTCTTCACTATCCATTACCTCACCCCAGACTGAAACAGGAACCAAACTGCCTGGAAACACAGTTCTTCACTATCCATTACCTCACCCCAGACTGGAACAGGAATCAAACTGCCTGGAAACACAGTTCTTCCCAGAAGGTCACACGGCTCACATCAGAGAGTTTTTTGGAGAATATTCTGGAAGAGTGTGTGTGTGTGTGGGGGGTCAACAAGAAAGACCTGGTCTGCATAACCACTGTCAATGCAACAAACATGATCAAGGCTTTTGAAGAGTTCCCAGATCTGTGGATTGGGTGCTTTGACCATCATTTGAACCTGGACATCTCAAAGGCTCTGAGAGTTTTCACAGCAGTCATCTGGTCCAAGGCTTCACATGGAGCTGGAAGAGAACTGAGAGAAAAAACAAGCTAATCTCAACATGCCTACAGAAAGCTCTGATCCATGATGATGTGGTGACCCGATGGGGGTGATCTACTCACAAGATGCTTGAGTGTTTCCTCAGCCAACAGCAGCCAGTCTGTGTGACACTGGCTGGAGAACGAGGAACATGGAATCTGATGACCCAAGGATGCCAACATAAGTGTCATGGGAGCAACTGTGCCATCTCCTTGAACCTCCTGAGCAAGTTTACAGATGCACTTTCCTCAGAAACACGAGTGACACTGTCAGCCATCAAGCCTGTCCTGGATCACATTACCCGTGATGTTCTGGAGGAAAAGGATACGGAGCCATCCCTGACCAAGGAGATGATACGGAGCCATCCCTGACCAAGGAGATGATACGGAGCCATCCCTGACCAAGGAGATGATACGGAGCCATCCCTGACCAAGGAGATGATACGGTGCCATCCCTGACCAAGGAGATGAAAAGGATACGGAGCCATCCCTGACCAGGAGATGATACGGAGCCATCCCTGACCAAGGAGATGATACGGAGCCATCCCTGACCAAGGAGATGATACGGAGCCATCCATGACCTAGGAGATGATACGGAGCCATCCCTGACCAGGAGATGAAAAGGATACAGAGCCATCCCTGACCAAGGAGATGATACAGAGCCATCCCTGACCAGGGAGATGAAAAGGATACGGAGCCATCCCTGACCAGGGAGATGATACGGAGCCATCCCTGACCAAGGAGATGATACGGAGCCATCCCTGACCAGGGAGATGAAAAGGATACGGAGCCATCCCTGACCAAGGAGATGATACGGAGCCATCCCTGACCAGGGAGATGATACGGAGCCATCCCTGACCAAGGAGATGATACGGAGCCATCCCTGACCAGGGAGATGATACGGAGCCATCCCTGACCAGGGAGATGAAAAGGATACGGAGCCATCCCTGACCAAGGAGATGATACGGAGCCATCCCTGACCAGGGAGATAATACGGAGCCATCCCTGACCAGGGAGATGATACGGAGCCATCCCTGACCAAGGAGATGATACGGAGCCATCTCTGACCAGGGAGATGATACGGAGTCATCCCTGACCAGGGAGATGAAAAGGATAATGAGAGAAGACCTTAACAACACATACACAGAGAAGGAAAAATGAATCATGGCTTATTTCATTGACACCAGCTTCAGAAGGAGCTCTTTAGATGAGCAAAAGTTGACACTGACAGCCGTTGTCCAAGAGGCCTTGAAGCTGACAGCTGTGTCCAGGAGGCCTTGAAGCTGACAGCTGTGTCCAGGAGGCCTTGAAGCTGACAGCTGTGTCCAGGAGGCCTTGAAGCTGACAGCTGTGTCCAGGAGGCCTTGAAGCAGACAGCTGTGTCCAAGAGGCCTTGAAGCTGACAGCTCTGTCCAGGAGGCCTTGAAGCTGACAGCTGTGTCCAAGAGGCCTTGAAGCTGACAGCTGTGTCCAGAGGCCTTGAAGCTGACTTGAAGCAGACAGCTGTGTCCAAGAGGCCTTGAAGCTGACAGCTCTGTCCAGGAGGCCTTGAAGCTGACAGCTGTGTCCAAGAGGCCTTGAAGCTGACAGCTCTGTCCAGGAGGCCTTGAAGCTGACAGCTGTGTCCAAGAGGCCTTGAAGCTGACAGCTCTGTCCAGGAGGCCTTGAAGCTGACAGCTGTGTCCAAGAGGCCTTGAAGCTGACAGCTGCACAAGTCAGGGAAGAACCACAAAGCACCAGCAGCACCTCCACCACCAATACCCTCACAGCGGCATCGGAGGGGAAAGGCCTGGCTGGGTTTCTGAGAAAGACTACCTCAACAAGGCAGCAGAGAGGTGAAGAGGGTCAGATTCCGACCACCCCAGAAGAAGAGATAAAGGTCTACCTGTCTGTGCCAACCATTCCAGCATCACTGGTGTGATGGAGGGGCCCTGCATCAGAGCTGCCAGGGTTGCCAGGAAGCGTTAGTGCCTCCCAGCAACCAGCGTGACATCAGAGAGAGAGTGTTCAGTGCCCAGCGGGCACATTGTCTCCCCTCGCAGATCACTACTTTAACCGGACAAAATAAATATGCTGACATTTTTACAATTCAATCTCAAGTGAACAAATATGCATACAGGCAGGATGTTAGACCAGCATACAGGATGTTAGACCAGCACACAGGATGTTAGGCCAGCATACAGGATGTTAGACCAGCATACAGGATGTTAGGCCAGCATACAGGATGTTAGGCCAGCATACAGGATGTTAGACCAGCACACAGGATGTTAGGCCAGCATACAGGATGTTAGACCAGCATACAGGATGTTAGACCAGCATACAGGATTTTAGGCCAGCATACAGGATGTTAGGCCAGCATACAGGATGTTAGACCAGCACACAGGATGTTAGGCCAGCATACAGGATGTTAGACCAGCATACAGGATGTTAGACCAGCATACAGGATTTTAGGCCAGCATACAGGATGTTAGACCAGCATACAGGATGTTAGACCAGCATACAGGATGTTAGACCAGCATACAGGATTTTAGGCCAGCATACAGGATGTTAGACCAGCATACAGGATGTTAGGCCATCATACAGGATGTTAGACCGGCATACAGGATGTTAGGCCAACATATAGGATGTTAAGCCAGCATACAGCATGTTAGGCCAGCATACAGGATGTTAGACCAGCATACGGGATGTTAGACCAGCATACAGGAAGGATGTTAGGCCAGCATACAGGATGTTAGGCCAGCATACAGGATGTTAGACCAGCATACAGGATGTTAGACCAGCATACAGGATGTTAGACCAGCATACAGGATGTTAGACCAGCATACAGGATGTTAGACCAGCATACAGGATGTTAGACCAGCATACGGGATGTTAGACCAGCATACAGGATGTTAGACCAGCATACAGGATGTTAGACCAGCATACAGGATGTTAGACCAGCATACAGGATGTTATGCCAGCATACAGGATGTTAGACCAGCATACAGGATGTTAGTTCATTTGTTGTTTACATACTTTGGATGTTATGCCAGCATTGGATGTTAGACCAGCATACGGGATGTTAGACCAGCATACAGGATGTTATGCCAGCATACAGGATGTTAGACCAGCATACAGGATGTTATGCCAGCATACAGGATGTTAGACCAGCATACAGGATGTTAGACCAGCATACAGGATGTTAGGCCAACGTACAGGATGTTAGGCCAGCATACACAATGTTAGGCCAACATCCAGGATGAGACCGGACATACAGTCAGTGCTGTTCATTTGATGTGTTTACATACTTTGTGATGTTAATTTTATGTTAACACCTGCACATTGGATGTGTTTATATATGGTTGTATTGGATGTGTTTATATATGGTTGTATTGGATGTGTTTATATATGGTTGTATTGGATGTGTTTATATATGGTTGTATTGGATGTGTTTATATATGGTTGTATTGGATGTGTTTACAACATGGTTGTATTGGATGTGTTTATATATGGTTGTATTGTTCTTACATCCATATTGGATGTGTTTATATATGGTTGTATTGGATGTGTTTATATATGGTTGTATTGGATGTGTTTATATATGGTTGTATTGGATGTGTTTATATATGGTTGTATTGGATGTGTTTACATATGGTTGTATTGGATGTGTTTATATATGGTTGTATTGGATGTGTTTATATATGGTTGTATTGGATGTGTTTATATATGGTTGTATTGGATGTGTTTATATATGGTTGTATTGGATGTGTTTACACATGGTTGTATGGTTCTTACATCCACATTGCTTTACTTGTGTTGATTTTATATGCTCATATGATTTGCTTCCTGAAGGTTGTGTTCATTTAAACCTGCACTGGGGAAACATGTACATCTCCTGGCCACATGGAGCCATCTTTAATGTTATTATTGTAATGTTTCTGCACACAAAAAGTGCATCATGCTGCTAATTGTAATTGTTGCTGCTTGTTGGTTTTCAATATAAAACTTGGTGAAATGATTTCAGTGTATCAGTACTTTTTTTTAAATTTCCAGCTGATAACTGGGATATTACTGATAACCATGGTAATACTGATAACAGTGATAATACTGATAACCATGATACTACCTATAACCATGGGAATACTGATAACCGTGATACTAACTATAACCGTGATACTACCTATAACCGTGGTAATACTGGTAACCGTGATAATACTGATAACAGTGATAATACTGAAAACCGCGATATTACTGATAACCATGACACTACCTATAACCGTGGTAATACTGGTAACTGTGGTAATACTGATAACCATGGTAACAGTGATAATACTGATAACAGTGATAATACTGATAACCATGATATTACCTATAACCGTGGTAATACTGTTAACCATGGTAATACTGATAACAGTGATAATACTGATAACAGTGATAATACTGATAACCATGACACTACCTATAACCGTGGTAATACTGGTAACCATGGTAATACTGATAACCATGATATTACCTATAACCGTGGTAATACTGGTAACCATGGTAATACTGATAACAGTGATAATACTGATAACAGTGATAATACTGATAACCATGACACTACCTATAACCGTGGTAATACTGATAACAGTGATAATACCGATAACAGTGATAATACTGAAAACCGCGATAATACTGATAACCATGATAATACTGATAACAGTGGTAATACTGAAAACCGCGATAATACTGATAACCATGACACTACCTATAACCCGGGTAATACTGGTAACCATGGTAATACCGATAACAGTGATAATACTGATAACCATGATACTACCTATAACCGTGGTAATACTGATAACCATGATACTACCTATAACTGTGGTAATACTGATAACCATGATACTACCTATAACCGTGGTAATACTGGTAACCGTGGTAATACTGATAACCATGATAATACCGATATCCATGATATTACTGATAACCGCGACAATACCGATAACCGTGAGACTACCTATAACCGTGGTAATACTGAAAACCGCGATAATACTGATAACCGTGATATTACCGATAACCATGATATTACTGATAACCGCGACAATACCGATAACCGTGAAAATACTGATAACCGTGGCAATGCTGATATCCGTGATAATACTGATAACCGCGACAATACCGATAACCGTGATAATACTGATAACCGTGATGTTACAGATACCCGTGATACTACCTATAAAAGAGTTTTATTACAGACTTACAGTGCCTTGCGAAAGTATTCGGCCCCCTTGAACTTTGCGACCTTTTGCCACATTTCAGGCTTCAAACATAAAGATATAAAACTGTATTTTTTGTGAAGAATCAACAACAAGTGGGACACAATCATGAAGTGGAACGACATTTATTGGATATTTCAAACTTTTTTAACAAATCAAAAACTGAAAAATTGGGCGTGCAAAATTATTCAGCCCCCTTAACTTTGTACTTTGTAGCGCCACCTTTTGCTGCGATTAAAAATTATTCAGCCCCTTTACTTTCAGTGCAGCAAACTCTCTCCAGAAGTTCAGTGAGGATCTCTGAATGATCCAATGTTGACCTAAATGACTAATGATGATAAATACAATCCACCTGTGTGTAATCGAGTCTCCGTATAAATGCACCTGCACTGTGATAGTCTCAGAGGTCCGTTAAAAGCGCAGAGAGCATCATGAAGAACAAGGAACACACCAGGCAGGTCCGAGATACTGTTGTGAAGAAGTTTAAAGCCGGATTTGGATACAAAAAGATTTCCCAAGCTTTAAACATCCCAAGGAGCACTGTGCAAGCGATAATATTGAAATGGAAGGAGTATCAGACCACTGCAAATCTACCAAGACCTGGCCGTCCCTCTAAACTTTCAGCTCATACAAGGAGAAGACTGATCAGAGATGCAGCCAAGAGGCCCATGATCACTCTGGATGAACTGCAGAGATCTACAGCTGAGGTGGGAGACTCTGTCCATAGGACAACAATCAGTCGTATATTGCACAAATCTGGCCTTTATGGAAGAGTGGCAAGAAGAAAGCCATTTCTTAAAGATATCCATAAAAAGTGTTGTTTAAAGTTTGCCACAAGCCACCAGGGAGACACACCAAACATGTGGAAGAAGGTGCTCTGGTCAGATGAAACCAAAATGGAACTTTTTGGCAACAATGCAAAACGTTATGTTTGGCGTAAAAGCAACACAGCTCATCACCCTGAACACACATCCCCACTGTCAAACATGGTGGTGGCAGCATCATGGTTGGGGCCTGCTTTTCTTCAGCAGGGACAGGGAAGATGGTTCAAATTGATGGGAATATGGATGGAGCCAAATACAGGACCATTCTGGAAGAAAACCTGATGGAGTCTGCAAAAGACCTGAGACTGGGACGGAGATTTGTCTTCCAACAAGACAATGATTCAAAACATAAAGCAAAATCTACAATGGAATGGTTCAAAAATAAACATATCCAGGTGTTAGAATGGCCAAGTCAAAGTCCAGACCTGAATCCAATCGAGAATCTGTGGAAAGAACTGAAAACTGCTGTTCACAAATGCTCTCCATCCAACCTCACTGAGCTCGAGCTGTTTTGCAAGGAGGAATGGGAAAAAAATTCAGTCTCTCGATGTGCAAAACTGATAGAGACATACCCCAAGCGACTTACAGCTGTAATCGCAGCAAAAGGTGGCGCTACAAAGTACAAAGTTAAGGGGGCTGAATAATTTTGCATGCCCAATTTTTCAGTTTTTGATTTGTTCAAAAAGTGAAATATCCAATAAATGTCGTTCCACTCCATGATTGTGTCCCACTTGTTGTTGATTCTTCACAAAAAAATACAGTTTTATATCTTTATGTTTGAAGCCTGAAATGTGGCAAAAGGTCGCAAAGTTCAAGGGGGCCGAATACTTTCGCAAGGCACTGTAAATACTCCTCAGTTTCATCTGCTGTGCCTGGGGGGCTGGTCTCAGACGATCCCGCAGGTGAAGAAGCTGGATGTGGAGGTCCCGGGCTGGCGTGGTTACACGTGGTCAGCAGTTGTGAAGCCGGTTGGAAGTGCTGCCAAATTTTCTAAAACGACATTGGTAGAGAAATTAACATTGAAATACTGTATCTGGCAACAGCTCTGGTGGACATTCTGCAGTCAACGTACCAATTGCAAGCCCCTTTAAAACTTGAGACATCTGTGGCATTGTGTTATGTGAGAAAACTGCACATTTTAGAGTGGCCTTTTATTGTCCCCAGCACAAGGTGCACCTGTGTAACGATTGTGTCGACCCCTCCCTGCTCTGTCTACTGGGTTTTGCTGAGCTTACTTCCTGCCGGAGATTGATAGGTGGAGTAGGAGAGATGGGCGGAGCTGGGAGGGTGGCCTGTGAAAGCTCAGCTGTGGCATAAAGCCACCGTTACCCCATTCAGCAAGAGATTCCTCTCTCCATGCATATCTTATTGATGTTTCGTTGTGACTTTGTCAGTTGACACCTAATTTATTGACCTTCATGCCTCATCTGATTATTGTTGTGAGTGTTGCCTTTATTTAAAGGATGAATTCATGTGTTGTTTCCCCATTGTTTGTTACAATCTTGAGACAGGTTGTAAGATGAACGTGCTGTTTAATCATCTCGATATGCCACACCTGTCAGGTGGATGGATTATCTTGGCAAAAGGAGAAATGCTCACTAACAGGCATGTAAATAAATGTATACACAACATTGAAGAGAAATAAGACTTTTTGTGCGTAATGAAACATTTCTCTGATATTTTATTTCAGCTCATGAAACATGGGACCGACACTTTTACATGTTGTGTTTATATATTTGTTCACTAAAATTCAAACACTTATAAACTTAAACCGTTAAAGATCTTCGATATCGTGATATCCCCTCCCTGGTCGACTTTAACCCCTTTTTTAAATGTAATTTCAGTCACTGTGTTGAACTTTGTGAATCAAAATTTAACGTGACCATCACAGAAAAATATGGATCTGTAGGAACCAGTACCAAGCTGAGTCCCAGCTGGTGTTCATTGCCTATACAGTGCACTGCTCTATAGGGCTGAGCATAGGACCCCATTAGGGATGCAAGCACTGCTCTATAGGGCTGAGCATAGGACCCCATAAGGGATGCAGGCATTGCTCTATAGGGCTGAGCATAGGACCCCATAAGGGATGCAGACACTGCTCTATAGGGCTGAGCATAGGACCCCATAAGGGATGCAGGCACTGCTCTATAGGGCTGAGCTTAGGACCCCATAAGGGATGCAGTGCACTGCTCTATAGGGCTGAGCATAGGACCCCATAAGGGATGCAGTGCACTGCTCTATAGGGCTGAGCATAGGACCCCATAAGGGATGCAGACACTGCTCTATAGGGCTGAGCATAGGACCCCATAAGGGATGCAGACACTGCTCTATAGGGCTGAGCATAGGACCCCATAAGGGATGCAGGCACTGCTCTATAGGGCTGAGCATAGGACCCCATAAGGGATGCAGTGCACTGCTCTATAGGGCTGAGCATAGGACCCCATAAGGGATGCAGTGCACTGCTCTATAGGGCTGAGCATAGGACCCCATAAGGGATGCAGGCACTGCTCTATAGGGCTGAGCATAGGACCCCATAAGGGATGCAGGCACTGCTCTATAGGGCTGAGCATAGGACCCCATAAGGGATGCAGGCACTGCTCTATAGGGCTGAGCATAGGACCCCATAAGGGATGCAGGCACTGCTCTATAGGGCTGAGCATAGGACCCCATAAGGGATGCAGGCACTGCTCTATAGGGCTGAGCATAGGACCCCATAAGGGATGCAGTGCACTGCTCTATAGGGCTGAGCATAGGACCCCATAAGGGATGCAGGCACTGCTCTATAGGGCTGAGCATAGGACCCCATATAAGGGATGCAGGCACTGCTCTATAGGGCTGAGCATAGGACCCCATAAGGGATGCAGGCACTGCTCTATAGGGCTGAGCATAGGACCCCATAAGGGATGCAGGCACTGCTCTATAGGGCTGAGCATAGGACCCCATAAGGGATGCAGGCACTGCTCTATAGGGCTGAGCATAGGACCCCATAAGGGATGCAGGCACTGCTCTATAGGGCTGAGCATAGGACCCCATAAGGGATGCAGGCACTGCTCTATAGGGCTGAGCATAGGACCCCATAAGGGATGCAGGCACTGCTCTATATGGCTGAGCATAGGACCCCATAAGGGATGCAGGCACTGCTCTATAGGGCTGAGCATAGGACCCCATAAGGGATGCAGGCACTGCTCTATAGGGCTGAGCATAGGACCCCATTAGGGATGCAGGCACTGCTCTATAGGGCTGAGCATAGGACCCCATAAGGGATGCAGGCACTGCTCTATAGGGCTGAGCATAGGACCCCATAAGGGATGCAGACACTGCTCTATAGGGCTGAGCATAGGACCCCATAAGGGATGCAGACACTGCTCTATAGGGCTGAGCATAGGACCCCATAAGGGATGCAGGCACTGCTCTATAGGGCTGAGCATAGGACCCCATAAGGGATGCAGTGCACTGCTCTATAGGGCTGAGCATAGGACCCCATAAGGGATGCAGGCACTGCTCTATAGGGCTGAGCATAGGACCCCATAAGGGATGCAGACACTGCTCTATAGGGCTGAGCATAGGACCCCATAAGGGCTGCAGACACTGCTCTATAGGGCTGAGCATAGGACCCCATAAGGGATGCAGTGCACTGCTCTATAGGGCTGAGCATAGGACCCCATAAGGGATGCAGACACTGCTCTATAGGGCTGAGCATAGGACCCCATAAGGGATGCAGGCACTGCTCTATAGGGCTGAGCTTAGGACCCCATAAGGGATGCAGTGCACTGCTCTATAGGGCTGAGCATAGGACCCCATAAGGGATGCAGTGCACTGCTCTATAGGGCTGAGCATAGGACCCCATAAAGGATGCAGTGCACTGCTCTATAGGGCTGAGCATAGGACCCCATAAGGGATGCAGACACTGCTCTATAGAGATGAGCATAGGACCCCATAAGGGATGCAGGCACTGCTCTATAGGGCTGAGCATAGGACCCCATAAGGGATGCAGGCACTGCTCTATAGGGCTGAGCATAGGACCCCATAAGGGATGCAGGCACTGCTCTATAGGGCTGAGCATAGGACCCCATAAGGGATGCAGGCACTGCTCTATAGGGCTGAGCATAGGACCCCATAAGGGATGCAGTGCACTGCTCTATAGGGCTGAGCATAGGACCCCATAAGGGATGCAGGCACTGCTCTATAGGGCTGAGCATAGGACCCCATAAGGGATGCAGGCACTGCTCTATAGGGCTGAGCTTAGGACCCCATAAGGGATGCAGTGCACTGCTCTATAGGGCTGAGCATAGGACCCCATAAGGGATGCAGTGCACTGCTCTATAGGGCTGAGCATAGGACCCCATAAAGGATAGGGTGCACTGCTCTATAGGGCAGAGCATAGGACCCCATAAGGGATGCAGACACTGCTCTATAGAGATGAGCATAGGACCCCATAAGGGATGCAGGCACTGCTCTATAGGGCTGAGCATAGGATCCCATAATGGATGAAGTGCACTGCTCTATAGGGCTGAGCATAGGATCCCATAAGGGATGCAGGCACTGCTCTATAGGGCTGAGCATAGGACCCCATAAGGGATGCAGGCACTGCTCTATAGGGCTGAGCATAGGACCCCATAAGGGATGCAGGCACTGCTCTATAGGGCTGAGCATAGGACCCCATAAGGGATGCAGGCACTGCTCTATAGGGCTGAGCATAGGACCCCATAAGGGATGCAGGCACTGCTCTATAGGGCTGAGCATAGGACCCCATAAGGGATGCAGGCACTGCTCTATAGGGCTGAGCATAGGACCCCATAAGGGATGCAGGCACTGCTCTATAGGGCTGAGCATAGGACCCCATAAGGGATGCAGGCACTGCTCTATAGGGCTGAGCATAGGACCCCATAAGGGATGCAGGCACTGCTCTATAGGGCTGAGCATAGGACCCCATAAGGGATGCAGTCACTGCTCTATAGGGCTGAGCATAGGACCCCATAAGGGATGCAGGCACTGCTCTATAGGGCTGAGCATAGGACCCCATAAGGGATGCAGGCACTGCTCTATAGGGCTGAGCATAGGACCCCATAAGGGATGCAGGCACTGCTCTATAGGGCTGAGCATAGGACCATATAAGGGATGCAGGCACTGCTCTATAGGGCTGAGCATAGGACCCCATAAGGGATGCAGGCACTGCTCTATAGGGCTGAGCATAGGACCCCATAAGGGATGCAGGCACTGCTCTATAGGGCTGAGCATAGGACCCCATAAGGGATGCAGGCACTGCTCTATAGGGCTGAGCATAGGACCCCATAAGGGATGCAGGCACTGCTCTATAGGGCTGAGCATAGGACCCCATAAGGGATGCAGGCACTGCTCTATAGGGCTGAGCATAGGACCCCATAAGGGATGCAGGCACTGCTCTATAGGGCTGAGCATAGGACCCCATAAGGGATGCAGGCACTGCTCTATAGGGCTGAGCATAGGACCCCATAAGGGATGCAGGCACTGCTCTATAGGGCTGAGCATAGGACCCCATTAGGGATGCAGGCACTGCTCTATAGGGCTGAGCATAGGACCCCATAAGGGATGCAGGCACTGCTCTATTGGGCTGAGCATAGGACCCCATAAGGGATGCAGGCACTGCTCTATAGGGCTGAGCATAGGACCCCATAAGGGATGCAGGCACTGCTCTATAGGGCTGAGCATAGGACCCCATAAGGGATGCAGACACTGCTCTATAGGGCTGAGCATAGGACCCCATAAGGGATGCAGGCACTGCTCTATAGGGCTGAGCATAGGACCCCATAAGGGATGCAGGCACTGCTCTATAGGGCTGAGCATAGGACCCCATAAGGGATGCAGGCACTGCTCTATAGGGCTGAGCATAGGACCCCCATGGGTTCTCCAGGCACTGCTCAGGGCCATAGGACCCCATAAGGGTTCAGGCACTGTTTCTCCAGCTAAGGGATGCCACCCCATGCCGGTTCTCAGACACTGCTTATAGGGCCAGCTCGTTCCACCCCATGCATGTTCTCCTTGTGTTTCTCTAGCTCATTCCACCCCATGCCGGTTCTCCTTGTTTCTCCAGCTCCTTCCACCCCATACCTGTTCTCCTTGTGTTTCTCCAGCTCATTCCACCCCATGCATGTTCTCCATTGTGTTTCTCCAGCTCGTTCCACCCCATGCCGGTTCTCCATTTGTTTCTCCAGCTCGTTCCACCCCATGCCGGTTCTCCTTGTGTTTCTCCAGCTCGTTCCACCCCATGCCGGTTCTCCTTGTTTCTCCAGCTCATTCCACCCCATGCCGGTTCTCCATTTGTTTCTCCAGCTCGTTCCACCCCATGCCGGTTCTCCATTTGTTTCTCCAGCTCGTTCCACCCCATGCCTGTTCTCCTTGTGTTTCTCCAGCTCTTTCCACCCCATGCCGGTTCTCCTTGTGTTTCTCCAGCTCGTTCCACCCCATGCCGGTTCTCCATTTGTTTCTCTAGCTCGTTCCACCCCATGCCGGTTCTCCTTGTTTCTCTAGCTCATTCCACCCCATGCCGGTTCTCCTTGTTTCTCCAGCTCGTTCCACCCCATACCTGTTCTCCTTGTGTTTCTCTAGCTCCTTCCACCCCATGCCGGTTCTCCTTGTTTCTCTAGCTTGTTCCAACCCATGCCGGTTCTCCTTGTGTTTCTCCAGCTCGTTCCACCCCATGCCGGTTCTCCTTGTTTCTCTAGCTCGTTCCACCCCATGCCTGTTCTCCTTGTGTTTCTCCAGCTCGTTCCACCCCATGCCGGTTCTCCATTTGTTTCTCCAGCTCGTTCCACCCCATGCCGGTTCTCCTTGTGTTTCTCCAGCTCTTTCCACCCCATGCCGGTTCTCCTTGTTTCTCCAGCTCGTTCCACCCCATACCTGTTCTCCTTGTGTTTCTCTAGCTCCTTCCACCCCATGCCGGTTCTCCTTGTTTCTCCAGCTCGTTCCACCCCATGCCTGTTCTCCTTGTGTTTCTCCAGCTCCTTCCACCCCATGCCGGTTCTCAATGTATTTCTGTAGCTCGTTCCACCCCATGCCGGTTCTCCTTGTGTTTCTCCAGCGGTCCTCCTACTCTTGCGTTGTGGGTTCCAGGATATGGTTTCCCTGGTTATGGGTGTGTCATACACAGTCAATGTACAGTAAAGTCTAAATTCTGAATGGTTTCAGATTATCAACCCCACGAAATATGTTACATTAATGAACGACAGACTGCGATGAGAAACATCATTACTCTCCTTTCAGCTTGGGCAATGCAGCGTTTGCCAGTTTTTAATGACATTTCTATTTTGTCCTATCAACATAGTGATGTGTCATCTTTCCCTGGCATAATCAGGCAAACTCAGCCACGTGCACCAGCAACACTCAATTTGGTCACTATATTTGACTGAACAATGTATACCGGCACAACATTTGCAGGGGTAAGGCTATAATGACAAACAATTCTATTATTTGGGGTTGGTTTGTTTTGTTGAGGCTCATTTCAAAGTCCTGAAAAAACAGGTTTTGAGATGAGTGTTTGCATCAGAGCAGAAACAGTAGTATTTCACGGTGCACTGTACACACTCAGGTCCAATACTAAAGAGGAAGATGGTGATTTGTACTGTATAGACCTACAGTACAAATACTTCTTACACTCCTATACAAGAGATCCTCCCTATTTACACTCAATATACATCATATTTCATACTCCTCCATACATAAGAGACATATTTTGCCTGTCTCCAATCCATAATGTCCCTGTCCATCTCTTCTCCAATCCATAATGTCCCTGTCCATCTCTTCTCCAATCCATAATGTCCCTGTCCATCTCTTCTCCAATCCATAATGTCCCTGTCCATCTCTTCTCCAACACATAATGTCCCTGTCCATCTCTTCTCCAACCCATAATGTCCCTGTCCATCTCTTCTCCAACCCATAATGTCCCTGTCCATCTCTTCTCCAACCCAAAATGTCCCTGTCCATCTCTTCTCCAACCCATAATGTCCCTGTCCATCTCTTCTCCAACCCATAATGTCCCTGTCCATCTCTCTTCTGCAACCCATAATGTCCCTGTCCATCTCTTCTCCAACCCATAATGTCCCTGTCCATCTCTTCTCCAACCCATAATGTCCCTGTCCATCTCTCTTCTCCAACCCATAATGTCCCTGTCCATCTCTTCTCCAACCCATAATGTCCCTGTCCATCTCTTCTCCAACCCATAATGTCCCTGTCCATCTCTCTTCTCCAACCCATAATGTCCCTGTCCATCTCTTCTCCAACCCATAATGTCCCTGTCCGTCTCTCTTCTCCAACCCATAATGTCCCTGTCCATCTCTTCTCCAACCCATAATGTCCCTGTCCATCTCTCTTCTCCAACCCATAATGTCCCTGTCCATCTCTTCTCCAACCCATAATGTCCCTGTCCATCTCTTCTCCAACCCATAATGTCCCTGTCCATCTCTCTTCTCCAACCCATAATGTCCCTGTCCATCTCTCCTCCAACCCATAATGTCCCTGTCCATCTCTTCTCCAACCCATAATGTCCCTGTCCATCTCTTCTCCAACCCATAATGTCCCTGTCCATCTCTTCTCCAACCCATAATGTCCCTGTCCATCTCTTCTCCAACCCATAATGTCCCTGTCCATCTCTTCTCCAACCCATAATGTCCCTGTCCATCTCTTCTCCAACCCAAAATGTCCCTGTCCATCTCTTCTCCAACCCATAATGTCCCTGTCCATCTCTTCTCCAACCCATAATGTCCCTGTCCATCTCTTCTCCAACCCATAATGTCCCTGTCCATCTCTTCTCCAACCCATAATGTCCCTGTCCATCTCTTCTCCAACCCATAATGTCCCTGTCCATCTCTTCTCCAACCCATAATGTCCCTGTCCATCTCTTCTCCAACCCATAATGTCCCTGTCCATCTCTTCTCCAACCCATAATGTCCCTGTCCATCTCTTCTCCAACCCATAATGTCCCTGTCCATCTCTCCTCCAACCCATAATGTCCCTGTCCATCTCTTCTCCAACCCATAATGTCCCTGTCCATCTCTTCTCCAACCCATAATGTCCCTGTGGTCTTTCTCCAACCCACAACCTGTTGTAAACCAGACAACCCATAATGTCCCTGTCCATCCTTCTCCAACCCATAATGTCCCTGTCCATCTTCTTCTCCAACCCATAATGTCCCTGTCCAACCAGATCTCCAACCCATAATGGTTTCCTCCAACCCATAATGTCCCTGTCCATCTCTTCTCCAACCCATAATGTCCCTGTCCATCTTTCTCCAACCCATAATGTCCCTGTCCATCTCTTCTCCAACCCATAATGTCCCTGTCCATCTCTTCTCCAACCCATAATGTCCCTGTCCATCTCTTCTCCAACCCATAATGTCCCTGTCCATCTCTTCTCCAACCCATAATGTCCCTGTCCAGCTCTGTGGAAAGTGGTTTTAGGAGGTGTACCCAACCTGTTGTAAACCAGACAGAGAGAAGAGAAGTGGTTTTAGGAGGTGAACACAACCTGTTGTAAACCCGACAGAGAGAACAGAAGTGGTTTTAGGAGGTGAACACAACCTGTTGTAAACCCGACAGAGAGAACAGAAGTGGTTTTAGGAGGTGAACACAACCTGTTGTAAACCAGACAGAGAGAAGAGAAGTGGTTTTAGGAGGTGTACACAACCTGTTGTGAACCCGACAGAGAGAAGAGAAGTGGTTTTAGGAGAGGTACACAACCTGTTGTAAAACCGACAGAGAGAACAGAAGTGGTTTTAGGAGGTGAACACAACCTGTTGTAAATTGCAAACGTAGGATAAGAGTGAGAGCAGTTTTTAGTTCTAATTGGTGGACTGTAACGCACTAATCTATAACTCTTCCTTTCCAGAGTTCCAGGCTTCTGATTATCAACCAGAAACAACAACTAGAAACAAGTGACATATTTTATAAACACACACACAATCTTCCTTTTTCCCTGCTAACACCTCCATCTCCAGAGAAGCACCCGCCAAAAACAGCCTGTTGTCACAGCCATTGTTTTTCCCAACACTTCACTTTTAGTAAATAGGCAGCTTTCTTCCACTCGTGTTGTGCCATCTCTTAGATTGGTTGTGTCTGCCACGTTTACAAGTCACAATGTAACAGAAGGTCTTGCAATGTTGGCTCAGAATAAAGATACTGTCTACGCATCATGTAAAAAAAAAAAAGATAGTCACCACTGAATAGATGACTGAATAATAGATGATGATATGACAACATGTTGTTGATGGGTATTGATCAACACAGAGTAGGACAATGCAGGCACTAGTACTTTGGAAGTGTAAAGAATCTCTTCTTCGTCTGAGGAAGAGTAGTCAAGATCGGACAAAAGAACAAGAGAATAAATGAAAACCGAAACAGTCCCGTATGGTGCAAACACTGAAATGGAAAATAATCACCCACAACTCAAAATGGGAAAACTAAGTATGGCTCTCAATCAGGGACAACGATAGACAGCTGCCTCTGATTGAGAACCATACCAGGCCAAACACATAGAAACAGAAAACCTAGACCTACAACATAGAATACCCACCCACATCACACCTGACCAAACTAAAAATAGAAACATACAAAGCAACCTACGGTCAGGGCGTGACAGGAAGAGCGTAAACATTTCACAAGCTGTATTCTTGTGAGCAAACACAACCCAGAACACATCTGAACCGATTTGGATGTTGAACAGAAATCAAAACAATTTATAACCATTTAAAAGTCCTGGTGGATCCTGGCTGACTGGCGGCTCCTTGCAGACTGGCGGCTCTTTGCAGACTGGAGGCTCTGGTGGCTCCTTGCAGACCGTGCATCCGGAAAGTATTCAGACCCCTTGACTTTTTCCACATTTTGTTATGTTACAGCCTTATTCTAAAATGGATTAAATAGTACCCCCCCCCTCATCAATCTACACCCAATACCCCATAATGACAAAGCAAAAACAGGTTTAGACATTTTTGTAATCGTATAAAAAAAAAAAAAAGAAATATCACATTTACATAAGTATTCAGACCCTTTACTCAGTACTTTGTTGAAGCACCTTTGGCAGTGATTACAGCCTTGAGTCTTCTTGGGTATGACGCTACAAGCTTGGCACACCTGTATGTGGGGAGTTTCTCCCATTCTTCTCTGCAGATCCTCTCAAGCTCTATCAGGTTGGGGAGTGTCGCTGCACAGCTATTTTCAGGACTCTCCAGAGATGTTCGATGGGGTTTCAAGTCCGGGCTCTGGCTGGGCCACTCAAGGACATTCAGAGATTTGTCCTGAAGCCACCCCTGCATTGTCTTGGCTGTGTGCTTGTGGTTGTTGTCCTGTTGGAAGAAGAACCTTCGCCCCCAGTCTGAGCTCCTGAGTGCTCTGGAGCAGGTTTTCTTCAAGGATCTCTCTGTACTTTGCTCCGTTCATCTTTCCCTTGATCCTGACTAGTCTCCCCGTCCCTGCCGCTGAAAGATATCCCAACAGTATGATGCTGCCACCACCATACTTCCTCATAGGGATGGTGCCAGGTTTCCTCCAGAGGTGACGCTTGGCATACAGGCCAAAGAGTTCAATCTTGGTTTCATCAGACCACAGAATCTGCTTTCTCATGGTCCGAGAGTCCTTTATTTGCTTTTTTGGCAAACTCCAAATGGGCTGTCATGCCTTTTACTGAGGAGTGTCTTCAGTCTGGCCACTCTACCATAAAGGCCTGAGTGGTACAGTGCTGCAGAGATGGTTGTCCTTCTGGAAGGTTCTCCCATCTCCACAGAGGAACTCTGGAGCTATGTCAGTAACCATCAGGTTCTTGGTCACCTCCCTGACAAAAGCCCTTCTCCCCTGATTGCTCAGTTTGGCCGGGCGGCCAGCTCTAGGAAGAGTTTTGGTTTTCTTCCATTTAAGAATGATGGAAGCCACTATGTTATTGGGTACCTTCAATGCTGCAGAAATGTATTGGTACCCTTCCCCAGATCTGTGCCTCGACATAATCCTGTCTCGGAGCCCTTTCCAAATCATGTCCAATCAATTGAATTTACCACAGGTGGAATCCAATCCAATTGTAGAAATTTTTCAAGAATGATAAATGGAAACAGGATGCTCCTGAGCTCAATTTCAAGTGTCATAGCAAAGGGTCTGAATACTTATGTCAATAAGGTGTGTTTAAAAAAAAATTTTTAATACATTTGGAAACATTTCTAAAAACCTGTTTTTGCTTTGAGGTAGTGTGATGTCATTATGGGGTATTGTGATGTCATTATGGGGTATTGTGATGTCATTATGGGGTATTGTGTTGTCATTATGGGGTATTGTGATGTCATTATGGGGTATTGTGATGTCATTATGGGGTATTGTGATGTCATTATGGGGTATTGTGTTGTCATTATGGGGTATTGTGATGTCATTATGGGGTATTGTGATGTCATTATGGGGTATTGTGATGTCATTATGAGGTATTGTGATGTCATTATGGGGTATTGTGATGTCATTATGGGGTATTGTGATGTCATTATGAGGTATTGTGATGTCATTATGGGGTATTGTGATGTCATTATGAGGTATTGTGATGTCATTATGAGGTATTGTGATGTCATTATGAGGTATTGTGATGTCATTATGGGGTATTGTGATGTCATTATGGGGTATTGTGATGTCATTATGGGGTATTGTGATGTCATTATGGGGTATTGTGATGTCATTATGGGGTATTGTGATGTCATTATGGGGTATTGTGATGTCATTATGGGGTATTGTGATGTCATTATGAGGTATTGTGTGTAGATTGATGAGGAAAACATGTATTTAATACATTTTAGAATAAGGCTGTACGTTACAAAATGTGGAAAAAGTCAAGGGGTCTGAATACTTTCCAAATGCACTGTACATGTTGGAAGGTTTACACTTTAGTTTTTGCTCTAAAGCAAACATACATTTACATCTGCCAAGAGACCAGAGGTGGCATAATGGAGTGCTCGAGTTTGGGATGTAGGGTTTGAGCATAGGGGCGGCAGGGTAGCCTAGTGGTTAGAGCGTTGGACTAGTAACCGGAAGGCTGCAAGTTCAAACCCCCGAGCTGATGTCGTTCTGCCCCTGAACAGGCAGTTAACCCACTGTTCCTAGGCCGTCATTGAAAATAAGAATTTGTTCTTAACTGACTTGCCTAGTATAATAAAGTTTAAATAAAAAAATTGCCTGACGTTAGGGAACGGCAGTTCCTCTTGCTGCTACGTAGGCAAGTACCATGGTCTTGTAGTGGATGCGAGCTTCGACTGGAAGCCAGTGGAGTGTGTGGAGGACCAAGGAGACATGGGAGAACTCTGGAAGACTGAACGCCAGGCTGACTGCAGCATTCTGGATAAATTACAATGGTTTGATGGCATAAGCGGGGATCCCCACGAACAGTGAGTTGCAGTAGTCTAGACAGGAGATGACAAGAGCCTGGATTAGGACTTGTACCGTTTCCTGTATGAGGTAGGGTCGTCCTGTATGAGGTAGGGTCGTACTCCACGAATGTTGTAGAGCATGAACCTGCAGGAGCGGGCCACTGCTTTGATGTTCGCAGAGTACAACAGGGTGTGGTTCAGGGTTCTTTGCACTCTGGTAGGACGACACTATGGAGTTGTCAACCGTCATGGAGGAGTCTTTGAGCGGACAGGCCTTCACAGGGAGGAAGAGAAGCCCAGTCTTGTTGGAGGTTGAGCTTGAGGAGGAGGGCCGACATCCTAGCTGAGATATCTGCCAGGCACACAGAAATGCGTGTCGCCACCTGGGAGTCAAAAGGGGAAAGGAGAAAAGCAGTTGAGTGTCATCCGCATATCAATGATAGGAGATACAATGTGCAGATACGATGGAGCCGAGTGACTTTGTGTATAGAGAGAAGTGGAGGGGGCCTAGAACCGAGCCCTGGGCGACACCAGTAGTGAGAGTATGTGGTGCAGACACAGATCCTCTCCACGTCACCTAGTAGGAGCGGCCTGCCAGGTAGGACGTCATTCAAGAGTGTGCAGAGCCTGAGACGCCCAGCCCTGAGAGGGTGGAGAGGAGGATCTGACAGAGCCTGAGACGCCCAGCCCTGAGAGGGTGGAGAGGAGGATCTGATAGAGCCTGAGACGCCCAGCCCTGAGAGGTTGGAGAGGAGGATCTGATAGAGCCTGAGACGCCCAGCCCTGAGAGGGTGGAGAGGAGGATCTGACAGAGCCTGAGACGCCCAGCCCTGAGAGGGTGGAGAGGAGTCAGAGCCTGAGACGCCCAGCCCTGAGAGGGTGGAGAGGAGGCAGAGCCTGAGACGCCCAGCCCTGAGAGGGTGGAGAGGAGGATCTGACAGAGCCTGAGACGCCCACCCTGAGAGGGTGGAGAGGAGGATCGACAGAGCCTGAGATGCCCCGCCCTGAGAGGGTGGAGAGGAGGCAGAGCCTGAGACGCCCCGCCCTGAGAGGGTGGAGAGGAGGCAGAGCCTGAGACGCCCAGCCCTGAGAGGGTGGAGAGGAGGCAGAGCCTGAGACGCCCAGCCCTGAGAGGGTGGAAAGGAGGCAGAGCCTGAGACACCCAGCCCTGAGAGGGTGGAGAGGAGGATCCTATAATTCAAGGTGTCGAAGTCAGTGGATAGATCTAGAGTTGGAAAGAAATGAAGCGACTACCGACAGTGCGAGGTTGAAGACGCCAAGTACAAAGAGCGGTGGGGAAATGAGCTTATCAAGGTGTCAAGCTCATTGAGGAACTCTCTAAGGGCACCTGGTGGGTGATAGATGACAATAATGTTAAGCTTGAGTGGACAAGAGACAGTGACAGCATGGAACTCAAATGAGGAGATGGACAGGTGAGGAGGGAGAAAAGAGAAAATCTCCAGTTTGGAGAAATGAGTAGCCCTGTTCCACCACCGCCACGACCAGATGTTCTCAGACTATGAGAGAAAATGTAGTCAGGTGAAGAGAGAGCAGCTGGAGTAGCAGTGTTCTCTGTGGGATCCATGTCTCCGTCGGGGCCAAAAAGTCTAGGGACTGAAGGGCAGCATAGGCTGAGATGAACTCTGTGTTCTTGACCGCAGATCGGCAGTTCAAACCGCTGCCAGAGGCCAGGAATGACTCATGGGTTGTGCGCGCAGGGTACACTAAATTAGAAGGATTGCAGCCAAGGGGTGGGTAGCATCTGTAAAGCCTACAGGGAGAGGAGCGAACTGGGATAGAAAACACACACATGGTTGCAAAAGCTACAAAAGAGCAAAATGAGATAATCTGTAAATAACTAGTTAAGATACTGAAGTGAGAGAGTGGAGTCTTCCTCTCTTTCCTTCCTCGAACAACTCGGAGAAAGAACCGTCTTTGTTTCAGCAATGGTCTTAGTTTTGCCGACGAGACCCAGACCCCTCTTTAAACGCTGCTGCTACTCTCTTTTTATTACCTATGCATAGTCACTTTAACTCTACCTACATGTACATACAGTGGGGCAAAAAAGTATTTAGTCAGCCACCAATTGTGCAAGTTCTCCCACTTAAAAAGATGAGAGAGGCCTGTAATTTTCATCATAGGTACACTTCAACTATAACGGACAAAATGATAATTGTTTTCTCCAGAAAATCACATTGTATTTTAATGAATTTATTATTTTTTTTTACCGCAAATTACGGTGGAAAATAAGTATTTAATAACAAAAGTTTATCAATACTTATTTATATACCGTTTTCTGTAAGTCTTCACAAGGTTTTCACACACTGTTGCTGGTATTTTGGCCCATTCCTCCATGCAGATCTCCTCTAGAGCAGTGATGTTTTGGGGCTGTTGCTGGGCAACACAGACTTTCAACTCCCTCCAAAGATTTTCCATGGGGTTGAGATCTGGAGACTGGCTAGGCCACTCCAGGACCTTGAAATGCTTCTTACGAAGCCACTCCTTCGTTGCCCGGGCGGTGTTTTTGGGATCATTGTCATGCTGAAAGACCCAGCCACGTTTCATCTTCAATGCACTTGCTGATGGAAGGAGGTTTACACTCAAAATCTCACGATACATGGCCTCATTCATTCTTTCCTTTACATGGATCAGTCGTCCTGGTCCCTTTGCAGAAAAACAGCCCCAAAGCATGATGTTTCCAGCCCCATGCTTCACAGTAGGTATGGTGTTCTTTGGATGCAACTCAGCATTCTTTGTCCTCCAAAAAAGACAAGTTTAAATTTTACCAAAAAGTTATATTTTGGTTTCATCTGACATTCTCCCAATCTTCTTCTGGATCATCCAAATGCTCTCTAGCAAACTTCAGACGGGCCTGGACATGTACTGGCTTAAGCAGGGGGACACGTCTGGCACTGCAGGATTTGAGTCCCTGGCGGGGTAGTGTGTTACTGATGGTAGGCTTTGTTACTTTGGTCCCAGCTCTCTGCAGGTCATTCACTAGGTCCCCCTGTGTGGTTCTGGGATTTTTGCTCACCGTTCTTGTGATCATTTTGACCCCACGGGGTGAGATAGTGCGTGGAGCCCCAGATCGAGGGAGATTATCAGTGGTCTTGTATGTCTTCCATTTCCTAATAATTGCTCCCACAGTTGATTTCTTCAAACCACGCTGCTTACCTATTGCAGATTCAGTCTTCCCAGCCTGGTGCGGGTCTACAATTTTGTTTCTGGTGTTGTAAGGGATTTCCTCCTCCTCTTCTGAAGAGGAGAGGCGAAAAGGATCAGAAGACCAATATGCGGCGTGGTAAGTGTCCATGGTTCTTTTAATACGTAAATGTGCACATGAACAACTGAATACAAAAACAAGAAACATGAAAACCCAAAACAGTCCTATCTGGTGCAAACACAGAGACAGGAACAATCACCCACAAACACACAGTGAAACCCAGGCTACCTAAGTATGATTCTCAATCAGAGACAACTAATGACACCTGCCTCTGATTGAGAACCATACTAGGCCGAAACATAGAAATACCCAAATCATAGAAAAACAAACATAGACTGCCCACCCCAACTCACGCCCTGACCATACTAAATAATGACAAAACAAAGGAAATAAAGGTCAGAACGTGACAGGTGTCCTTTGACAGCTCTTTGGTCTTGGCCATAGTGGAGTTTGGAGTGTGACTGTTTGAGGTTGTGGACAGGTGTCTTTTATACTGATAACAAGTTCAAACAGGTGCAATTAATACAGGTAACGAGTGGAGGACAGAGGAGCCTCTTAACGAATAAGTTACAGGTCTGTGAGAGCCAGAAATCTTGCTTGTCTGTTGTATTCAGCATTTCACTGTAAGGTCTACTACACCTGTTGTATTCAGCATTTCACTGTAAGGTCTACTACACCTGTTGTATTCAGCATTTCACTGTAAGGTCTACCTACACCTGTTGTATTCAGCATTTCACTGTGAGGTCTACTACACCTGTTGTATTCAGCATTTCACTGTGAGGTCTACTACACCTGTTGTATTCAGCATTTAGGTCTACCTACACCTGTTGTATTCAGCATTTCACTGTAAGGTCTACTACACCTGTTGTATTCAGCATTTCACTGTGAGGTCTACTACACCTGTTGTATTCAGCATTTCACTGTAAGGTCTACCTACACCTGTTGTATTCAGCATTTCACTGTAAGGTCTACTGCACCTGTTGTATTCAGCATTTCACTGTAAGGTCTACTACACCTGTTGTATTCAGCATTTCACTGTAAGGTCTACTACACCTGTATTGTATTCAGCATTTCACTAAGGTCTACTACACCTGTTGTATTCAGCATTTCACTGTAGGTCTACTACACCTGTTGTATTCAGCATTTCACTGCATTTCACTAGGTCTACTACACCTGTTGTATTCAGCATTTCACTACTACACCTGTTGTATTCAGCATTTCACTGTCTACTACACCTGTTGTATTCAGCATTTCACTGTAAGGTCTACTACACCTGTTGTATTCAGCATTTCACTGTAAGGTCTACTACACCTGTTGTATTCAGCATTTCACAGGTCTACTACACCTGTTGTATTCAGCATTTCACTGTAAGGTCTACCTACACCTGTTGTATTCAGCATTTCACTGTAAGGTCTACTGCACCTGTTGTATTCAGCATTTCACTGTAAGGTCTACTACACCTGTTGTATTCAGCACTGTAAGGTCTACTACACCTGTTGTATTCAGCATTTCACTGTAAGGTCTACTACACCTGTTGTATTCAGCATTTCACTGTAAGGTCTACTACACCTGTTGTATTCAGCATTTCACTGTAAGGTCTACTACACCTGTTGTATTCAGCATTTCACTGTAAGGTCTACTACACCTGTTGTATTCAGCATTTCACTGTAAGGTCTACTACACCTGTTGTATTCAGCATTTCACTGTAAGGTCTAATACACCTGTTGTATTCAGCATTTCACTGTAAGGTCTACTACACAAATTGCCCAGCCCCTTGATCCTGGTTGATGTGTCAACAACTATCTGCAATTTATGATCAGTCAGCAGTTCACACACCAAGTTGACCACTGGGAAGACAGGCAGTAGATGGACCTAGCTATCAAAAAGACATTACTAGACCATAACAGATAAAGACATCCCTTCTGGAGATATCAGGAGTCCTCTAGCTATAGAATGAAGAACAATTGTTGCGTTGTCCCTGAGTGAGCATCAAACATAATGTTTTCTCCTTAAATGCAAGCATATTTCCGAGCATTTGCAATGTATATTCATTGTTGCATTGTCAGAGATCCAACGAAATGTATGTGATTGTAAAGGGGTGAGTGTTTATCCTCTTTTTGAAAAATAAATCTCTTCGAAGTTGAAATAAATAGACTTGGGGAGGATATGAAAGCCAGTTGTGGTTTGAATTAGCCTAAATTGAGATGGGAACAGAACTGAGAGGTAGAGAGAGAGTGAGAATTCCACAGCCCACATTGAGTTAGTGAATTCACGGAGGAAAGCTTCTCTCACATTCATCTGAAACACAAAGGCGTAGAGAGGGAGGCCTCTGCGTCGGAGCTGCTGTTATGAGATATGTTTGTTTGTTAAAACGCATTAACATCTTGGCACCATTTTAGTTCTGTTTCTCTCCCTCTCTCCTTCTGCCTTTAAAAAAAGACCAAGTGACAGACCAGGAACTATCTAATTACAACATGTGGAGGTCTGAGCTGAGTCAGGGATTACTGTAGACTGACTGGGGGTCTGAGCTGAGTCAGGGCTTACTGTAGACTGACTGGGGGTCTGAGCTGAGTCAGGGATTACTGTAGACTGACTGGGGGTCTGAGCAGAGTCAGGGTTTACTGTAGACTAACTGGAGGTCTGAGCTGAGTCAGGGCTTACTGTAGACTGACTGGGGGTCTGAGCTGAGTCAGGGTTTACTGTAGACTAACTGGGGTCTGAGCTGAGTCAGGGCTTACTGTAGACTGACTGGGGGTCTGAGCTGAGTCAGGGCTTTACTGTAGACTGACTGGGGGTCTGAGCAGAGTCAGGGTTTACTGTAGACTAACTGGAGGTCTGAGCTGTCAGGGCTTACTGTAGACTGACTGGGGGTCTGAGCTGTAGACTGACTGGGGGTCTGAGCTGAGTCAGGGTTTCACTGGGAGCTTACTGTAGACTAGACTGAGCTGAGTCAGGGGTCTGAGCTGGGGAGTCTGAGCTGAGTCAGGGATTACTGTAGACTGACTGGGGGTCTGAGCTGAGTCAGGGATTACTGTAGACTGACTGGGGGTCTGAGCTGAGTCAGGGATTACTGTAGACTGACTGGGGGTCTGAGCTGAATCAGGCTTACTGTAGACTAACTGGAGGTCTGAGCTGAGTCAGGGCTTACTGTGACTGGGGGTCTGAGCTGAGTCAGGGATTACTGTAGACTGACTGGGGGTCTGAGCTGAGTCAGGGATTACTGTAGACTGACTGGGGGTCTGAGCTGAGTCAGGGATTACTGTAGACTGACTGGGGGTCTGAGCTGAGTCAGGGATTACTGTAGACTGAGCTGAATCAGGGATTGCTGTAAACTGGCTGGAGGTCTGAGCTGAATCAGGGATTACTGTAGACTGACTGGAGGTCTGAGCTGAGTCAGGGATTACTGTACACTGATCTGAATCAGGGATTACTGTAGACTGGCTGGAGGTCTGAGCTGAGTCAGGGATTACTGTAGACTGAGCTGAATCAGGGATTACCGTAAACTGGCTGAAGGTCTGAGCTGAGTCAGGGATTACTGTAGACTGAGCTGAATCAGGGATTACCGTAAACTGGCTGAAGGTCTGAGCTGAGTCAGTGATTACTGTAGACTGACTGGAGGTCTGAGCTGAGTCAGGGATTACTGTAGACTGACTGGAGGTCTGAGCTGAATCAGGGATTACTGTAGACTGACTGGGGGTCAGAGCTGAGTCAGGGATTACTGTAGACTGACTGGAGGTCTGAGCTGAGTCAGGGATTACTGTAGACTGACTGGAGGTCTGAGCTGAGTCAGGGATTACTGTAGACTGACTGGAGATCTGAGCTGAGTCAGGGATTACTGTAGACTGACTGGAGGTCTGAGCTGAGTCAGGGATTACTGTAGACTGTATTCCCTATATAGTGCACTATTTCAGACCAGAGCTCTATTCCCTATATAGTGCACCATTTTAGACCAGAGCCCTATTCCCTATATAGTGCACCATTTTAGACCAGAGCCCTATTCCCTATATAGTGCACCATTTTAGACCAGAGCCCTATTCCCTATATAGTGCACTATTTCAGACCAGAGCTCTATAGGGAATAGGTTTCCATATTGGGACGGAGACAAAATCACATCATTGGTTCTCTTCCCCTGGAGGAAGATGATGACCCAAATATTCCTGTCAGACATTTTATGATTGTCTCACACGCCCTGTGTGGCACCGCGCAATAAGGCACCATAGAAGAAGATCCACTTCCTCTCACTCAGATAGTGGAGGTGAAGCAGCTGGTTACAGGTTACGCCTGCCTTGTGTGGCACCGCACAATAAGGCACCATAGAAGAAGAGACACTTCCTCTCACTCAGATAGTGGAGGTGAAGCAGCTGGTTACAGGTTACGCCTGCCTGCGCCTCATATGGATACGAGGGGGAAACTTTTTTAATTGCTTCACTTTTCTGCCTTTGATCATCTTGATTTCCTGTTTTCACATTGCATGCAAGATCAAATCCCCGAGCTGACAAGGTACAAATCTGTCGTTCGGCCCCTGAACAAGGCAGTTAACCCACTGTTCCCCGGCTGTCATTAAAAATAAGAATTTGTTCTAAACTGACTTATCTACTTAAATAAAGGTCAAATATTTAAAAAATATCCACAAGGGCACTCTGTTCACTACATTTGACTAGGGCCCATCATATCCCCTACATAAGAGCACTACATTTGACCAGGGCCCATCATATTCCCTACATAAGAGCACTACATTTGACCAGGGCCCAACATAAGAGCACTACACTTGTCCAGGGCCCATCATACTCTCTACATAAGAGCACTACATTTGACCAGGGCCCAACATAAGAGCACACATTTGACCAGGGCCCACATATTCCCAACATAAGAGGCCCACTACATTTGACCAGGGCCCTCATATTCCCTACATAAGAGCACTACATTTGACCAGGGCCCATCATATGACCAGGGCCCATCCCTACATAAGAGCACTACATTTGACCAGGGCCCAACATAAGAGCACTACATTTGACCAGGGCCCATCATATTCCCTACATAAGAGCACTACCCAGGGCCCAACATAAGAGCACTACACTTGTCCAGGGCCCATCATATTCTCTACATAAGAGCACTACATTTGACCAGGGCCCCATACATAGCCATAAGAACACTACATTTGACCAGGGCCCAACATAAGAGCACTACACTTGTCCAGGGCCCATCATACTCTCTACATAAGAGCACTACATTTGACCAGGGCCCAACATAAGAGCACTACATTTGACCAGGGCCCATCATATTCCCAACATAAGAGCACTAGATTGACCAGGGCCCATCACATTCCCTACGTAAGAGCACTACATTTGACCAGGGACCTTAGTGCTCTGATCAAAAGCCCAATAGTCTGGTCAAATGTAGTCTACTAAGTAAGGAATGGGGTTCCAGTATAGCCACTGTCTCTGTCTGTCTGTCCTCAGGTGCTTAGTTGTCCTGCTTTGTGCCACATGAAACCCAGGATATTGGCTGCCTTGGTCTCGCCTCAGTCCACCAGTGCCAGCATCGGTCCACCAGTGCCTACCTTGATCCAGCCTCGGTCCAGCAACGGTCCAGCCTCGGTCCAGCCTCGGTCCAGTCTTGGTCCAGCAACGGTCCAGCAACGGTCCAGCAGCGGTCCAGCCTCGGTCCAGTCTTGGTCCAGCACCGGTCCACCAGTACCTGCCTCGGTCCAGCCTCGGTCCACCAGTGCCTCCAGCCTCGGTCCACCAGTGCCAGCCTCGGTCCAGCCTCGGTCCACCAGTGCCAGCCTCGGTCCACCAGTGCCTCCCTCGTTCCAGCCTCGGTCCACCAGTGCCAGCCTCAGTCCAGCCTTGGTCCAGCCTCGGTCCACTAGTGCCAGTCTCAGTCCAGCCTTGGTCCAGCCTCGGTCCACTAGTGCCAGTCTCAGTTCAGCCTCGGTCCACCAGTGCCAGTCTCGGTCCAGGCTCGGTCCGCCAGTCTCGGTCCAGCCTCGGTCCAGCCTCGGTCCACCAGTGCCCAGCCTCGGTCCAGCCTCGGTCCACCAGTGCCAGCCTCGGTCCAGCCTCGGTCCACCAGTGCCAGCCTCGGTCCAGCCTCCAGTTATCTTCCTTTCTCGGGAGTTTTTCCTAGCCACCATGCTTCTACATCTGCATTGCTTGCTGTTTGGGGTTTTAGGCTGGGTTTCTGTACAGCACTTTGTGACATCTGCTGATGTAAAAAGGGCTTTGTAAATACATTTGATTGATTGATCCAACAGGCCTTACAACCGCAGGTCAAATGTAACCACGCCAGCCCAGGACCTCCACATCTGGCTTCTTTACCTGCGGGACAGTCTGAGACCAGCTACCCAGACAGCTGATGAAACTGAGGAGTATTTATGTCTCTGATAAAGCCCGTTTGTGAGTAAAAACTCATTCTGATTGGCTGAACCCCTGCCCAGTCATGTGAAATCCATAGATTAGGGCCTAATTCTTTCAAATGACTTATTTCCTTTATATGAAGTGTAACTAAAATCATCGGTCTATAGTTTTGTTCAGTATATACACTACATCAGGGGTTCTTAAACTTGTTCAGCCTTGGACCCAAATGAGAAATTCTGTGTTTTCCTGGGACCCAAGTTTACAAAAACATGCACTATATGTAGATATCAGTACATTTCATTGCCCTTATGCCCATTAAACAAATGTTACATAGACAAATAGCAATTATATGAAATTACCATATAAATAGCTATTCATGTTTATTTTCCCCATTAAAAATACTCTTACATATCTGTCTAGGTTGGAACTGTTGCTGTTAAAATACAATGAATCATTTTTATTCTGAACTGGAACAAACTGATTGATAACATCACACAGATGTAGACCAGAACACACACACAAACACACCGTCCTAATGAGAGGTGTGTGACTGGTTGAGGGTTTTCAACTAGCAGGTATATTCTGGGCTCCGTTGTTGACAGTTGAGAACCCTGACTGCTAAAGGTACATTGTGCCAAACTGGATCAGAACATCTGCTGCTTTCTCAGTCAGTTTCTCAGCCTCAAATCATCTTGCGTCAATCAGTGTATTCCAGTTCAGAATAAAAATTATTCCTTTTATTTTAACAGCAACAGTTAGAGGTTGAGAAACTGACTGAGAAAGCAGCAGATGTTCTGATCCAGTTTGGCACAACGTACCTGTAGGAGTCAGGGTTCTCAACTGTCAACAATTAGGCCCTAGCTAGATAGCTTGCTTTGGCTAACGTTAGCTAGCTAGCTATTGGCTGTGTACAAGGGGATTGTTTGAAAGAGAAACTCACGTCGACTACTATGAGAGATGGTACTCCCTTATTTCTGCTTATCATCACCTGTTATAAAAATGAGAAAAAGGTCTTGCTAGTTGACTTACTTTTCCACTGTGGAAGCACTGTTTCCTGAAGGATTCTGCCTGTTCTAAAATAACTCCCTGTGTTTACTGTCATGCTGTGGATGTTTGGTCAGGAACTGTCATTTTCATTTGTTCATTTTGAGAGACTCATTACTAAGCACATCCCTGCAGAAAAACACATTGTGGGCGCTCCTCGTTATTTCTCAAAGTTTGTAATAAAACAAAGAGCGAGAAACTCATCGCTGTATTTGCGTTTTATGACAATTGAACTCGGTCAGAACTTGTGCTTGAGTTTGAGTCCATTCGATGACGGCGGCGAGAGACAAGCCAGTGGCTGACAGCGGCATCATCTGCTGCTGAACAACAGCACTGCGGTGTGTGTGTGGGTCGCGGAGTGATCTTCAAGAAAACTGACGGGGGAAAAAAGATCTGGTTAAACCCTGAAGAACACGGGCATCTTCCTCCCACTCGCACCGCTGCCAAACTGAGCAGACACCCCTGCTAAGCAGTGAGAGTGCACTGAACAGAGAGTGCAGTTGCAACTTGGCCAAAATCTATTCCAGGGAATTATTGAAATAATAATGAGTGTACTCTGACACGTCGCCACCCACCATTAACAGGTCAGCGAGCCACTTTGGGGGGTAAGAATGTAGACACCTGCTCTCCAACGTTTCATTCCAAAATCATGGGCTTTAATATAGAGTTGGTCCCCCCCCCCCTTTGCTGCTATAATAGCCTATACTTTTAGGCTGAAGGCTTTCCACTAGATGTTGGAACATTGATGCAGGGACTTGCTTCCATTCAGCCACAAGAGCATTAGTGAGGTCGGGCACTGATGTTGGGCGAAAACGCCTGGCTCACAGTCGGTGTTCCAATTCATCCCAAAGGTGTTTGATGAGGTTGAGGTCGGGGCTCTGTTCAGGCCAGTCAAGTTCTTCCACACCGATTTCAAAAGACTATTTCTGTATGGACCTTGCTTTGTGCACAAAGGCATTGTCATGCTGAAACAGGCAAGGGCCTTCCCCAAACTGTTGCCACAATGTTGGAAGCATAGAATGTTATTGTATGCTGTAGCATTAAGATTTCCCTTTACTGGAACTAAGGGGCCCAGCCTGAACCATGAAAAATAGCACTAAACCATTATTCCTTCAACAAAACCTTACAGTTGGAACTATGCATTTAGGCAGGTAGCGTTCTCCTGGCATCTACCAAATCCAGATTCGTCTGTCGGACTGCCAGATGGTGAAGTGTGATTCATCCCTCCAGAGAACACGTTTCCACTGCTCCAGAGTCCAATGGCAGTGAGCTTTACACCACTCCAGCCAACGCTTGGCATTGAGCATGGTGATCTTAGGCTTGTGTGCGACTGCTCTGCCATGGAAACCCATTTCTTGAAGCTCCCGACGAACAGTTCTTGTGGTGACGTTGCTTCCAGTTTCCAGAGGCAGTTTGGAACCCGGGTAGTGAGTGTTGCAAACGAGGACAGACAATTTTTACACGCTACGGTTCCCCTTTCTGTGAGCTTGTGTAGCCTACCACTTTGTGACTGAGCCGTTGTTGCTCCTAGACGTTTCCACTTCACAATAACAGCACTTACAGTTGACACGGGGCAGCTCTAGCAGAGGAAAAAGTTGTTGGAAAGGTGACATCCTATGACGGCGCCACGTTGAAAGTCACTGAGCTCTTCAGTACAGGCCATTCTACTGCTCATGTTTGTCTATGGAGATTGCATGGCTTGTGTGCTTGATTTTATACACCTGTCAGCGGCAGGTGTGGCTGAAATAGCCGAATCCACCCTTTTTCAAGGGGTGTCCACATACTTTGGTATACATATAATCTCTACAAGCGGTTTATAAATGTATATCAAGTGTTTCCTGGTATTCATATTATATTTGTGGTAAACAGGTCATTGTGATTTAGTCCAGGCCATTGCTCCTCGGTGACGTTACAGCAGCTATGTCTTCCTGTGTCTTTAGAAATTCAAAGCCAGTCCAATGTTTTCCCCCAGAAGCCCTTAACTAAAAGCGTCCCAACAGTTCAAAGTGTTGTTTTCACATAACACAGCACATTTCTCTATACACATAACCCCAAAGACAACTGCTACTTGGCTAATTAAAAGGAAACCCGAGGCATACAGTAGAATACATTATATTGTACTTTACAGTTCAACTCAGCTGTGGCCCGGTGGGGACTATAACTAGCTGAGACCATTAGTGAGTGCAGGCCGCTCAGATTTAAATTATACTTCCCAAATGGCACCCTATTCCCTATGTAGTGCACTACTTTTGCCCAGAACCCTTTGGGACACAGTGAACACTTGAACTTTCTGTTAGTTCTCAAGGCTGCTGTCAGATCTCGATGAGAACACAGACTGAAAGACTGGAATAAGAGCAATCATCATGTTCATTATTAACTGCTGGACATTGGACCCCTGCAGCTAACAGGTCAGAAACAAAGGGTACACGAGTGTATGTGTCCTTTATGGGCAATGGGGTCTGAGCACCACATTTTATATTTTAAACACCAAATAAACGCTTGTGTTTGTGTGTGTGTGTGTATGAGAAAGAGCAATGTATAGCCATATCATCCATCCTAACAGAACACCTTACAGCCATATCATCCATCCTAACAGAACACCTTACAGCCATATCATCCATCCTAACAGAACACCTTACAGCCATATCATCCATCCTAACAGAACACCTTACAGCCATATCATCCATCCTAACAGAACACCTTACAGCCATATCATCCATCCTAACAGAACACCTTACAGCCATATCATCCATCCTAACAGAACACCTTACAGCCATATCATCCATCCTAACAGAACACCTTACAGCCATATCATCCATCATCCTAACAGAACACCTTACAGCCATATCATCCATCCATCCTAACAGAACACCTTACAGCCATATCATCCATCCTAACAGAACACCTTACAGCCATATCATCCATCCTAACAGAACATACAGCCATATCATCCATCCATCCTAACAGAACACCTTACAGCCATATCATCCATCCTAACAGAACACCTTACAGCCATATCATCCATCCTAACAGAACACCTTACAGCCATATCATCCATCCTAACAGAACACCTTACAGCCATATCATCCATCCTAACAGAACAACAGAATCATCCATCCTAACAGAACACCTTACAGCCATATCATCCATCCTAACAGAACACCTTACAGCCATATCATCCATCCTAACAGAACACCTTACAGCCATATCCATCCATCCTAACTACATTACATCCATATCATCCATCACTAACAGAACACCTTACAGCCATATCATCCATCCTAACAGAACACCTTACAGCCATATCATCCATCCTAACAGAACACCTTACAGCCATATCATCCCATCATATCATCCATCCTAACAGAACACCTTACAGCCATATCATCCATCATCCATCCATCCTAACAGCCATAACACCTTACAGCCATATCATCCATCCATCCTAACAGAACACCTTACAGCCATATCATCCATCCATCCTAACAGAACACCTTACAGCCATATCATCCATCCATCCTAACAGAACACCTTACAGCCATATCATCCATAACAGAACATACAGCCATATCATCCATCCACAGAACACCTTACAGCCATATCATCCATCCATCCTAACAGAACACCTTACAGCCATATCATCCATCCTAACAGAACACCTTACAGCCATATCATCCATCCTAACAGAACACCTTACAGCCATATCATCCATCCTAACAGAACACCTTACAGCCATATCATCCATCCTAACAGAACACCTTACAGCCATATCATCCATCCTAACAGAACACCTTACATCCATATCATCCATCATAACAGAACATACAGCCATATCACAGAGAACACCTTACAGCCATATCATCCATCCATCCTAACAGAACACCTTACAGCCATATCATCCATCCATCCTAACAGAACACCTTACAGCCATATCATCCATCCATCCTAACAGAACACCTTACAGCCATATCATCCATCCATCCTAACAGAACATCTTACAGCCATATCATCCATCCTAACAGATACATCCATCCTAACAGCCTTACAGCCATATCATCCATCCATCCTAACAGAACACCTTACAGCCATATCATCCATCCTAACAGAACACCTTACAGCCATATCATCCATCCATCCTAACAGAACACCTTACAGCCATATCATCCATCCATCCTAACAGAACACCTTACAGCCATATCATCCATCCATCCTAACAGAACACCTTACAGCCATATCATCCATCCATCCTAACAGAACACCTTACAGCCATATCATCCATCCATCCTAACAGAACACCTTACAGCCATATCATCCATCCTAACAGAACACCTTACAGCCATATCATCCATCCTAACAGAACACCTTACAGCCATATCATCCATCCTAACAGAACACCTTACAGCCCATATCCATCCTAACCATCCATCCTAACAGAACACATTACATCCATATCATCCATCCTAACAGAACACCTTACATCCATATCATCCATCCTAACAGAACACCTTACAGCCATATCATCCATCCATCCTAACAGAACACCTTACAGCCATATCATCCATCCTAACAGAACACCTTACAGCCATATCATCCATCCTAACAGAACACCTTACAGCCATATCATCCATCCTAACAATATGGCTTTGATGAAACAGTCATCTGTTACTAGCAGGTGGCAGCTGCTCCCTGCATCTCTCCAACACGTCTTGTCACTCCAGAGTATAACTGTGTGGACAGGGACACCAGGTATCTAGACTATGGCTCGAGGCCTTCCTTAGAAGTCGTCTCTCCATCCTCCTGTCTCTGTGTGGCTTCCTTCATCACGTCCATCAAAGGAGCATATTCCTCCTCCTCCTCCTCCTCCTCCTCGTAGCATATGGCTCTGTACCTGTTTCAGAATGTGTCAAAGAAAGCAGTAGCGGAGGAGAAGACCTAAACACTCCCTGGAGGACTCTACTGAAGACTGAAGACCTAAACACTCCCTGGAGGACTCTACTGAAGACTGAAGACCTAAACACTCCCTGGAGGACTCTACTGAAGACCTAAACACTCCCTGGAGGACTCTACTGAAGACCAAAACACTCCCTGGAGGACTCTACTGAAGACCAAAACACTCCCTGGAGGACTCTACTGAAGACCAAAACACTCCCTGGAGGACTCTACTGAAGACCTAAACACTCCCTGGAGGACTCTACTGAAGACCTAAACCCTCCCTGGAGGACTCTACTGAAGACCTAAACACTCCCTGGAGGACTCTGTTGAAGACCTAAACACTCCCTGGAGGACTCTACTGAAGAACTCTACTGAAGACCTCAACACTCCCCGGAGGACTCTACTGAAGACCTAAACCCTCCCTGGAGGACTCTACTGAAGACCTAAACACTCCCTGGAGGACTCTACTGAAGACCTAAACACTCCCTGGAGGACTCTACTGAAGACCTAAACACTCCCTGGAGGACTCTACTGAAGACCTGAACACTCCCTGGAGGACTCTACTGAAGACCTAAACACTCCCTGGAGAACTCTACTGAAGACCTAAACACTCCCTGGAGGACTCTACTGAAGTCCAAAACACTCCCTGGATGACTCTACTGAAGACCAAAACACTCCCTGGAGGACTCTACTGAAGACCTAAACACTCCCTGGAGGACTCTACTGAAGACCTAAACACTCCCTGGAGGACTCTACTGAAGACCTAAACACTCCCTGGATGACTCTACTGAAGACCTAAACACTCCCTGGAGGACTCTACTGAAGACCTAAACACTCCCTGGAGGACTCTACTGAAGACCTAAACACTCCCTGGAGGACTCTACTGAAGACCAAAACACTCCCTGGAGGACTCTACTGAAGACCAAAACCCTCCCTGGATGACTCTACTGAAGTCTCCTCTCTGTTTACCACAGCCCTCAACTTGTTGACAATAGACCTCACCAGTACAGTGTGTTCATAATTGTTTTAGGTATTATTAAGATAAATGTATAGATCTAATTAAAATACAAATGTTATGTATATATGTGTAGACCTGAAGCAAAGAAAATGGAATATAAAATGTTTTCCAAAAAAGGCAATATTAGATTTGAAAGGCAGGCTCCAGCAGGAGAGCAATCTGGTGACGACAACGGCTGCTCTCTCTCCTGCTGTTTGAAGTATAGACCCTCCCGCGACCCTCCTATTCAACTGCTATTTACATGGAACGACAAGGGCCTGACGTTCACAAAGAACCAAAGGGGAGAGAAAACAAAACTCACTACCTCAGTACTCACAGTGTAGATGCTATGTTTAGGGCCTACTAGTGAATGAGGATAGGGCAGCTTGTTCTACTGAGGGAGGGACTTGTGTCTGAGGTCATGTGTTCAAGGCACGTAGGTTGCCATGTTGAATGTTGTAGCCTTTCCTATAATGGAAGAACAATGTGAAGTTCCATATTTAATGATTGTTTTTCATTTATCTGGGATAACATTGCAATTCAGGCTGTACAGTAAGGGGTACATATGTGGTTTAGCTTATTTTTTAATTACATTAGATTATAGCTACTTGCTGACTGAGCAGACACCTTTTTCTCCTGATTTCACACTCAGACTCGTCTCTTCTCTGACCCACTTCTAAAGCAGTGGATCTGGGATGCAATAATACCCTCAGTTACAGCTGCTGTTAGAGAGAGAGAGAGAGAGAGTCTAGACTCCTTATCTATACCTAGTGCTGACAGAGAGAGAGAGAGAGAGTCTAGACTCCTTATCTATACCTAGTGCTGACAGAGAGAGAGAGAGAGAGAGAGAGTCTAGACTCCTTATCTATACCTAGTGCTGTTAGAGAGAGAGGGACATGGGGAGAGGAAGAGAGAGAACGAGAGAACGAGAGAGAGAAAAAGAGAGCGATAGATAGAGATCAAGAGAGAACCAGAGAGAGAGAGGAGAACTACTTGAGCTAAACCAGGCTGTGTAGATCTGAGTGTGACTCAACAAGGTTCCTCTCCTCTGTCTCCCCACAGCTCTCATTGTGTGTGGTGTGCCTCCTCTGCAGTAGTTGTCACAGCGACCAGTCAGACAATTCTACTGTCTGGTGCTGACAGAGAGAGAGAGAGAGTCTGGACTCCTTATCTATACCTAGTGCTGACAGAGTCTGGACTCCTTATCTATACCTAGTGCTGACACAGAGTCTGGACTCCTTATCTATACCTAGTGCTGACAGAGAGAGTCTGGACTCCTTATCTATACCTAGTGCTGTCAGAGAGAGTCTGGACTCCTTATCTATACCTAGTGCTGACAGAGAGAGTCTGGACTCCTTATCTATACCTAGTGCTGACAGAGAGAGTCTGGACTCCTTATCTATACCTAGTGCTGACAGAGAGAGTCTGGACTCCTTATCTATACCTAGTGCTGACAGAGAGAGTCTGGACTCCTTATCTATACCTAGTGCTGACAGAGAGAGTCTGGACTCCTTATCTATACCTAGTGCTGACAGAGAGAGTCTGGACTCCTTATCTATACCTAGTGCTGACAGAGAGTCTGGACTCCTTATCTATACCTAGTGCTGACAGAGAGTCTGGACTCCTTATCAATTCAATTCAATTCAATTCAATTCAAGGGCTTTATTGGCATGGGAAACATGTGTTAACATTGCCAAAGCAAGTGAGGTAGACAACATACAAAGTGAATATATAAAGTGAAAAACAACAAAAATTAACAGTAAACATTACACATACAGAAGTTTCAAAACAGTAAAGACATTACAAATGTCATTATATATATACAGTGTTTTAACAATGTACAAATGGTTAAAGGACACAATATAAAATAAATAAGCATAAATATGGGTTGTATTTACAATGGTGTTTGTTCTTCACTGGTTGCCCTTTTCTCGTGGCAACAGGTCACAAATCTTGCTGCTGTGATGGCACACTGTGGAATTTCACCCAGTAGATATGGGAGTTTTTCAAAATTGGATTTGTTTTCGAATTCTTTGTGGATCTGTGTAATCTGAGGGAAATATGTCTCTCTAATATGGTCATACATTGGGCAGGAGGTTAGGAAGTGCAGCTCAGTTTCCACCTCATTTTGTGGGCAGTGAGCACATGGCTCTCAAGAGAAGACAGGCTATGTCTGCCTACGGCGGCCTTTCTCAATAGCAAGGCTATGCTCACTGAGTCTGAACATAGTCAAAGCTTTCCTTAATTTTGGGTCAGTCACAGTGGTCAGGTATTCTGCCACTGTGTACTCTCTGTGTAGGGCCAAATAGCATTCTAGTTTGCTCAGTTTTTTTGTTAATTCTTTCCAATGTGTTAAGTAATTATCTTTTTGTTTTCTCATGATTTGGTTGGGTCTAATTGTGCTGTTGTCCTTATCTATACCTAGTGCTGACACAGAGTCTGGACTCCTTATCTATACCTAGTGCTGACAGAGTCTGTGGACTCCTTATCTATACCTAGTGCTGACAGAGAGAGAGTCTGGACTCCTTATCTATACCTAGTGCTGACACAGAGTCTGGACTCCTTATCTATACCTAGTGCTGACAGAGAGAGAGTCTGGACTCCTTATCTATACCTAGTGCTGACAGAGAGAGTCTGGACTCCTTATCTATACCTAGTGCTGACACAGAGTCTGGACTCCTTATCTATACCTAGTGCTGACAGAGAGAGAGTCTGGACTCCTTATCTATACCTAGTGCTGACACAGAGTCTGGACTCCTTATCTATACCTAGTGCTGACAGAGAGAGAGTCTGGACTCCTTATCTATACCTAGTGCTGACAGAGAGAGAGAGAGAGAGAGAGAGAGAGAGTCTAGACTCCTTATCTATACCTAGTGCTGACAGAGTCTGGACTCCTTAACTATACCTAGTGCTGACAGAGTCTGGACTCCTTATCTATACCTAGTGCTGACACAGAGTCTGGACTCCTTATCTATACCTAGTGCTGACAGAGAGAGAGAGTCTAGACTCCTTATCTATACCTAGTGCTGACACAGAGTCTGGACTCCTTATCTATACCTAGTGCAGTGCTGAGAGAGAGAGTCTGGACTCCTTATCTATACCTAGTGCTGACAGAGTCTGGACTCCTTATCTATACCTAGTGCTGACAGACAGAGAGAGAGTCTAGACTCCTTATCTATACCTAGTGCTGACAGAGAGAGAGAGAGAGAGAGTCTGGACTCCTTATCTATACCTAGTGCTGACAGAGAGAGAGAGAGAGAGAGAGAGTCTAGACTCCTTATCTATACCTAGTGCTGACAGAGAGAGAGAGTCTGGACTCCTTATCTATACCTAGTGCTGACAGAGAGAGACAGAGAGAGTCTGGACTCCTTATCTATACCTAGTGCTGACAGAGACAGACCTAGAGAGACAGAGAGAGAGTCTGGACTCCTTATCTATACCTAGTGCTGACAGAGAGAGACAGAGAGAGTCTGGACTCCTTATCTATACCTAGTGCTGACAGAGAGAGAGAGAGAGAGAGTCTGGACTCCTTATCTATACCTAGTGCTGACACAGACAGACAGAGAGTCTGGACTCCTTATCTATACCTAGTGCTGACAGACAGAGAGTCTGGACTCTATTATCTAGTGCTGACCTAGTACCTAGTGCTGACAGACAGAGAGAGTCTGGACTCCTTATCTATACCTAGTGCTGACAGACAGAGAGTCTGGACTCCTTATCTATACCTAGTGCTGACAGAGAGAGACAGAGAGAGAGAGAGAGAGAGTCTGGACTCCTTATCTATACTTAGTGCTGACAGAGAGAGACAGAGAGAGAGACAGAGAGAGAGAGTCTGGACTCCTTATCTATACCTAGTGCTGACACAGAGAGACAGAGAGAGTCTGGACTCCTTATCTATACCTAGTGCTGACACAGAGAGACAGAGAGAGTCTGGACTCCTTATCTATACCTAGTGCTGACAGAGAGAGAGAGTCTGGACTCCTTATCTATACCTAGTGCTGACAGACAGAGAGAGTCTGGACTCCTTATCTATACCTAGTGCTGACAGACAGAGAGTCTGGACTCCTTATCTATACCTAGTGCTGACAGAGAGAGACAGAGAGAGAGACTGGACTCCTTATCTATACCTAGTGCTGACAGAGAGAGAGAGTCTGGACTCCTTGTCTATACTCAGTATATAACCTGTATCTATACTCTTACCTCGAGTATCAAATCAAATCAAATGTATTTATATAGCCCTTCGTACATCAGCTGATATCTGAAAGTGCTGTACAGAAACCCAGCCTAAAACCCCAAACAGCAAGCAATGCAGGTGTAGAAGCACGGTGGCTAGGAAAAACTCCCTAGAAAGGCCAAAACCTAGGAAGAAACCTAGAGAGGAACCAGGCTATGAGGGTTGGCCAGTCCTCTTCTGGCTGTGCCAGGTGGAGATTATAACAGAACATGACCAAGATGTTCAAATGTTCAGAAAATACCAGCATGGTCAAATAATAATAATCACAGGCAGAACGGTTGAAACTGGAGCAGCAGCACGGCCAGGTGGACTGGGGACAGCAAGGAGTCATCATGCCAGGTAGTCCTGAGGCATGGTCCTAGGGCTCAAGTCCTCCGAGAGAGAGAAAGAGAGAATTAGAGAGAGCACACTTAAATTTACCCCGGACACCGGAAAAGACAGGAGAAGTTCTCCAGATATAACAAACTGACCCTAGCCCCCCGACACATAAACTACTGCAACATAAATACTGGAGGCTGAGACAGGGGGTCAGAAGAGGGGTCAGAAGACACTTTAGTATCTCTGTTACCTACAGACACTAACCTATACAGCACCTGTTCATCTTAGGATACCTACGGTATCTAGTACCTCTGTTACCTACAGTATCTGTTACCTACAGTATCTAGTATCTCTGTTACCTACAGTATCTAGTATCTCTGCTACCTACAGTATCTAGTATCTCTGCTACCTACAGTATCTAGTATCTCTGCTACCTACAGTATCTAGTACCTCTGTTACCTACAGCATCTAGTACCTCGGTTACCTACAGTATCTAGTATCTATGTTACCTACAGCATCTAGTACCTCTTACCTACAGCATCTAGTACCTCTTACCTACAGCATCTAGTACCTCTTACCTACAGCATCTAGTACCTCTTACCTACAGCATCTAGTACCTCTTACCTACAGCATCTAGTACCTCTTACCTACAGCATCTAGTCCCTCTGTTACCTACAGTATCTATTCCCTCTGTTACCTACAGCATCTAGTACCTCTGTTACCTACAGCATCTAGTATCTCTGTTACCTACAGCATCTAGTACCTCTGTTACTTACAGTATCTAGTATCTCTGTTACTTACAGTATCTAGTATCTCTGTTACCTACAGTACCTCTGTTACCTACAGCATCTAGTACTTCTGTTACCTACAGCATCTAGTATCTCTATAGTCCTTTTCTCAAATCACAATGTTTGAGTTGTAGACAGTCTACTTTCCCCTTGGGGTAAATGACTACTGTACCAGTAGGATAGGCTTGAGGACTTACAGGACATTCTTCATTTCAGCTTTTGTGTCCAAAAATAGCTAATAACTCAAGGTGCAGAATTGGATAGGGCTGGCAGCACAAGGCTGGCTGTCTGGTCACTGTGACAACTACTGCAGAGGAAACACATCACACAGAATGAGAGTTGTGGGTAACCAGAGGAGAGGAACCTTGTTGACTCTCACATCGACACCGCCAGGTTTAGCTCATGTAAACTGAAAAAATATATATAAACGCAAAGTGCAAATAATTTAAAATTAATTTTAACGAGTTACAGTTCATATAAGGAGATCAGTCAATTGAAATAAATTAATTAGGTCCTAATCTATGGATTTCACATACAGATATGCATCTGTTGGTCACAGACACCTTTAAATAAAAGTAGGGGTTAGGATCAGAAAACCAGTCAGTATCTGGTGCGGGTCAGAAAACCAGTCAGTATCTGGTGCGGGTCAGAAAACCAGTCAGTATCTGGTGCGGGTCAGAAAACCAGTCAGTATCTGGTGCGGGTCAGAAAACCAGTCAGTATCTGGTGCGGGTCAGAAAACCAGTCAGTATCTGGTCAGAAAACCAGTCGGGTTAGAAAACCAGTCAGTATCTGGTGCGGGTTAGAAAACCAGGTCAGAAAACCAGTCAGTATCTGGTGCGGGTCAGAAAACCAGTCAGTATCTGGTGCGGGTCAGAAAACCAGTCAGTATCTGGTGCGGGTCAGAAAACCAGTCAGTATCTGGTGATCAGGAACCAGTCAGAAAACCAGTCAGTATCTGGTGCGGATCAGAAAACCAGTCAGTATCTGATCAGAAAACCAGTCAGTATCTGGTGGGTCAGAGAAAACCAGTCAGTATCTCAGAAAACCAGTGCGGAAAACCAGTCAGTATCTGGTGCGGATCAGAAACCAGTCAGTATCTGGTGCGGGTCAGAAAACCAGTCAGTATCTGGTGCGGGTCAGAAAACCAGTCAGTATCTGGTGCGGGTCAGAAAACCAGTCAGTATCTGGTGCGGGTCAGAAAACCAGTCTGGTGCGGGTCAGAAAACCGAGTCAGTATCTCAGAAAACCAGTCAGCGGGTCAGAAAACCAGTCAGTATCTGGTCAGAAAACCAGTCAGTATCGGGTCAGAAAACCAGTCAGTATCTGGTGCGGGTCAGAAAACCAGTCAGTATCTGGTGCGGGTCAGAAAACCAGTCAGTATCTGGTGCGGGTCAGAAAACCAGTCAGTATCTGGTGCGGGTCAGAAAACCAGTCAGTATCTGGTGCGGGTCAGAAAACCAGTCAGTATCTGGTGCGGATCAGAGAACCAGTCAGTTTCTGGTGTGGATCAGAGAACCAGTCAGTATCTGGTGCGGATCAGAGAACCAGTCAGTATCTGGTGCGGATCAGAAAACCAGTCAGTATCTGGTGTGGATCAGAGAACCAGTCAGTATCTGGTGTGACCACCATTTCCCTCATGCCTCGTGACACATCTCTTTCACATAGAGTTGATCAGGATATTGATTTGTGGCCTGTGGAATGTTGTCCCACTCCTCTTCATTGGCTGTGAGAAGTTGCTTGATATTGGCGGGAACTGGAACACGATGTCGTACACGTCGATCCAAAGCATCCCTAACATGCTAAACGGCTGACACGTCTGTGAGTATGCAGGCCTTGGAAGATTGCTAGATCGAATCCCTGAGCTGACAAGGTAAAAATATGTTGTTCTGCCCCTGAACAAGGCAGGTAGCCCACTGTTCCTAGGCGGTCATTATAAATAAGAATTTGTTCTTAACTGACTTGCCAAGTTAAATAAAGGTTCAATAAAATAGTTGTTGAAATTCTAATCAATTATAAGGACAGACAAGGTCCATCACCAATCAGGATATTACTTTTATTTAATATTGATTAATTACTGCAACAATGATCAATAATAGTCAACCCAGCACTCTTGACTGTACGGCCGAGCAGCCGAACCTGATAATGTAAACCAGAGATCTTATATAAGAAATATAAAAAGTGTTTAGTCATGGCTGGTTCCACCCCTCCCATGCAGACCAAAGGGCATCGTAAGCCACTCTGGGTTCCTCCTGTTGTTATCTGCACGGGGGGTGGGGGTGGAGGGGGTTGTCTTAACCCTACCCTGGTTTAGATTCCCAGATGCCAGGATGAAGGTGAGGCATTGTTCTAAACTCTTCCACACGCTCTCTCTCTCTCTCGGTTACAACCACAACATCTTGTCTATGGAATGGCAGCTTTCAGATTTTTTATAACCAATGTCACAATCTCTAGCAAAAGCCCATTTCCCTTGACCATACGTCCAGACTAACTGCAGGAAGCTCGAGTAAAAACCATCCCTTTACAGAAACAGAACACAAAATGTCTTACTATTAGTGAAGTATACAATCGTTAACTATTAATATCAAACAGAACAGGGTAAATACGTCATTCTTCTCTTACACGTTTTCATGCTGAAACATGAGGTGATGGCGGCGAATGAATGGCAGGCGCAATGGGCCTCAGGATCTCATCACGGTATCTCTGTGCACGCAAATTGCCATCGATAAAATGCAATGATGTTTGTTGACTGAAGTTTATGCCTGCCCGTACCATAACCACACCATGGGGTACTCTATTCACAACGTTGACATCAGCAAACCGCTCGCCAACACAACGCCATACACGTGGTCTGGTTGTGAGGCCAGTTGGATGTACTGCCAAATTCTCTAAAACGACACTGGATGTGGTAGAGAAATTAACATTCCATTCTCTGGCAACAGCTCTGGTAGACATTCCTGCAGTCAGCATACCAATTGCGCGCTCCCTCAAAACTTGACACTTCTGTGGCAGTGTGACAAAACTGCACATTTTAGAGAAATACGCTTTTTGTCAGTATGAAATATTTCTGGGATTTTTTCTCTCTCTCTCTCTCATTATACCTGGAGTCCAGACTGTAAACTGATGTTCTATAATATTATACTGTCATATTGAGTCCAGACTGTAGCATTTTCTTGTCCAGATCGTAAGAAATTGTAAGCAAATATTAGTTTCATTCGCCTGCAACCATGTGTTTTAATCCTGCTCTGTTTTGTTTGTGCCTTATAGTCCGCATCGCAAATGACAAACTATTCCCTTTGTAGTGCACTACTATTGACGAGGACCAAAAGGTTCTGGTCTAAAAAGTGCACTACGTAGGGAATAGGGTGGTATTTGGGTTGCACAGATGCATCCTCCCCCTTCCTCCCCTTCCCTCCCTCCCCCTTCCTCCCCTCCCCTTTCTCTCCCCTTTCCCTCCCCTTTCTCTCCCCTCCCCTTTCCCTCCCCTTTCTCTCCCCTTCACTTTCTCTCCCCTCCCCTTTCTCTCCCCTCCCCCCTTTCTCTCCCCTTTTCCTTCCCTTTTCTCCCCTCCCCTCTCCCCTCCCCTTTCCCTCCCTTCCCTTTCTCTCCCCCCCCTTTCCCCCTTTCCCCCCCCTCCCTTTCCCCCCCTCCTCTTTCCCCCCCCTCTCCTCTTTCGGGCCGTTCTGGCTCAGACAAGACTTACTGTACTTACTTTACGTCATACTATTGAGATATGATTTGGGTTCTCTCAAAATAGGAACAACCTTCAAAAATAACAACCGTTTCTGTGGTGAAGAGTATTCTACTGAACATTTAAAAAAGACCCGATTGTAGAAAGCAAAGACCCGGGGCTAAATGTTGTTTCTGGATACAGCGTTTACCGTGTTACAGAAGCATGATAAAGGACTTCCATGCAACAGAGAGAGACACATTCCAGTCTAAAAAAAACCTCAGGGGGTTAAATGCATCAATAACGGCCACGATACGATCATAATAAAATAACTTCTTTTTTTTGAGTAATTGTGTTGCGGCAAAGCAAATGAGAGCTGACTACATTTCACACAGATTATGTAAGTGCTGAAATCAAAAACAGAGATTCACCTTAATTACAGTTGAAAAGAACGAGGGGGAAACTCTCCTGTTTTAAAGTGTCTGCGTTCTCATTTTAAATGTATTACGTTCTGTCTTTGAGCTGTTTTTTAATTATATGTTGTGTAGGAACGGTAGTTCCTGATTTATTTAAAATCGAATCAGATGTTATTGGCCACATATACACATGTTCAGCAGATGTTATTGGTCACATATACACATGTTCAGCAGATGTTATTGGTCACATATACACATGTTCAGCAGATGTTATTGGTCACATATACACATGTTCAGCAGATGTTATTGGTCACATATACACATGTTCAGCAGATGTTATTGGTCACATATACACATATTTATCAGATGTTATTGGTCACATATACACATGTTCAGCAGATGTTATTGGTCACATATACACATGTTCAGCAGATGTTATTGGTCACATATACACATGTTCAGCAGATGTTATTGGTCACATATACACATGTTCAGCAGATGTTATTGGTCACATATACACATGTTCAGCAGATGTTATTGGTCACATATACACATGTTCAGCAGATGTTATTGGTCACATATACACATGTTCAGCAGATGTTATTGGTCACATATACACATATTTAACAGATGTTATTGGTCACATATACACATATTTATCAGATGTTATTGGTCACATATACACATGTTCAGCAGATGTTATTGGTCACATATACACATGTTTAGCAGATGTTATTGGTCACATATACACATGTTTAGCAGATGTTATTGGTCACATATACACATGTTCAGCAGATGTTATTGGTCACATATACACATGTTTAGCAGATGTTATTGGTCACATATACACATGTTCAGCAGATGTTATTGGTCACATATACACATATTTATCAGATGTTATTGGTCACATATACACATATTTATCAGATGTTATTGGTCACATATACACATGTTTAGCAGATGTTATTGGTCACATATACACATGTTTAACAGATGTTATTGGTCACATATACACATGTTTAGCAGATGTTATTGGTCACATATACACATATTTATCAGATGTTATTGGTCACATATACACATGTTTAGCAGATGTTATTGGTCACATATACATCAGATGTTATTGGTCACATATACACATATTTATCAGATGTTATTGGTCACATATACACATATTTATCAGATGTTATTGGTCACATATACACATGTTTAGCAGATGTTATTGGTCACATATTTATCAGATGTTATTGGTCACATATACACATGTTTAGCAGATGTTATTGGTCACATATACACATGTTTAGCAGATGTTATTGGTCACATATACACATGTTCAGCAGATGTTATTGGTCACATATACACATGTTTAGCAGATGTTATTGGTCACATATACACATGTTTAGCAGATGTTATTGGTCACATATTTAATAGATGTTATTGGTCACATATACACATGTTTAGCAGATGTTATTACGGGTGTTGTGAAAATGCCTGTGTTTCTCGCTCCAACAGTACAGTAATATCTAACAATTTCACAACAATACACACAAATCTAAAGGTAAAATAATGGAATTAAGAAATATATCAGTATTAGGACGAGCAATGTCAGAGTGGCATTGACTAAAATGCTGTAGAATAGAATACAGTATATACATATGAGATGAGTAAAGCAGTATGTAAACATTATTAAAGTGGCCAGTGATTCCGTGTCTATGTACAGTATATGGGGCAGCAGCCTCTAAGGTGCAGGGTTGAGTAACCGTGTGGTAGCCGGCTAGTGATGGCTGTTTAACAGTCTGATGGCCTTGAGATAGAAGCTGTTTTTCAATCTCTCGGTCCCTTTGACCGCACCTGTACTGACCCTGCCTTCTGGATGATAGCGGGGTGAACAGGCAGTGGCTCGGGTGGTTGTTGTCCTTGATGATCTTATTGGCCTTCCTGTGTCACTTGGTGCTGTAGATGTCCTGGAGGGCAGGTAGTTTGCCCCCGGTGACGCGTTGGGCAGACCTCACTACCCTCTGGGGAGCCCTGTGGTTGTGGTAATGGGGGTATCTAATGGGGGCGTATCTAATGGGGGTGTATCTAATGGGGGGGGGGTGTATCTAATGGGGGGGGCGTATCTAATGTGGGGGCGTATCTAATGGGGGGGGGGGCGTTCTCCCTCTGCTGTTTCCTGAAGTCCACAATCAGCTCCTTTGTTTTGCTTTAGCACTATCTAATGGGGATTCTCACACAGGTTTTTTTTCCTCAATCACTTTGGCTCATATTTCAGATATAAGTTGTATATTTTCTTAACTCTAAGTACAAAACTCTAAACTGATAACAAGTGTAATTCCCCCTATCTTATGTTTGATTGTGAATTCATTGGGGTTCCACGCATCTTTCACCGCCGAGACATTCAGGCAAAATCAACGTTTTCTGTGAAATACCACAACAACATTTTTGTTTAGTCACCAATACATCAGATAATGACAACTACCATTTAATCCGATAGCAAAACATACAACACACACTGTTCTATAGTGTTCTATAGTTCTGTTCTATAGTGTTCTATAGTGTTCTATAGTTCTGTTCTATAGTGTTCTATAGTTCTGTTCTATAGTGTTCTATAGTTCTGTTCTATAGTGTTCTATGGTTCTATAGTTCTGTTCTATAGTTCTGTTCTATAGTGTTCTATAGTTCTATAGTTCTGTTCTATAGTGTTCTATAGTTCGATAGTTCTGTTCTATAGTTCTGTTCTATAGTGTTCTATAGTTCTGTTCTATAGTGCTGGATAGAAAGAGCAGCACAGTAGATGGTAAATACCATTTTCCATACAGTACTTGACTATAACTTAAGTTGACATGCAATTAAAATATATATATATAGTTTATATCCAATGGCAGGTGGTAAAGATGTTGAAATATTTCAATCTTACGGTTTTATTATCCTTATACAGTACATACGTAGGACAAATCATCAGATACACGGGGTATTGTAAAACAGTTGGCTACTGTAAAAACCGGAGAATGGTGTTATATCCCATTTCTGCCTCATGGAATATTGTACAAGATCACCTTTTCTATGTGACTTGTCAACTGAAACAGTGTCTCTCTGCTTGAAAGTCATCAGTTTACAGTGTATTTCAATGATATTCAGATAATAAATAGAAATATAATGTTATATACAATACTAGATCTTTCAGCAGTGCATTGCACACCCTTAAAACTAAAAGGTGCAGGCCTCCTGAGTGGCGCTGTGGTCTAAGGCACTGCATCGCTAGTGCTAGCTGTGCCACTAGAGATCCTGGTTCGAGTTCAGGCCTTGACCGGGGGACCCATGGGGCGGCGTACAATTTGGCCCAGCATTGTCCGGGTTAGGGGAGGGTTTGGCCCAGCGTCGTCCGGGTTAGGGGAGGGTTTGGCCAGCAGGGATGTGGCCAGCAGGGATGTCTGGGCCGGACGCAGTGCACGCTGACACAGTCACCAGGTGTACGGTGTTTCCTCTGACACATTGGAGCTGCTGGCTTCCGGGTTAAGCGGGCATTGTGTCAAGAAGCAGCGTGGCTTGGCAGGGTTGTGTTGCAGAGGACGCACGGCTCTCGACCTTCACCTCTCCTGAGTCCATACGGGAGTTGCAGCAATGAGACAAGACTGTAATTGGACAAAGGCTTGGAATTGGACCACAAAAAAGGGGTAAAATATCTATATTTTTACATGAATAAATAAGGTGCAAGCTGGAACCAAATAAGGATCTTGAGAGCAATGCCACAGGCAAACCCTGTTAGCTTCTCTGAAGACTTTGAAGAACCAAAATCCAAAGCCTTCCAGAACCGGAATCGACTAGACCTTCTGTCGGGCTTTAAGCCTCATTTGCATATTTCCCAGGGTGCCTTCAGAGTGCATCTGAGAGTTACCAGTACCACCCATGACTGTGTTTGCTAGTAACGGAAACGTGTTTGTTGCATTTATTCATTTTCTGTCCCGTGGATTTAATTAATAACAAAGTGAGATCCTAAGTGAATAGGTTAACGATTAAGATGCCATTGTTTAACAAGCCTTCTTTTAATTAAGGGCCTAGTTTTATCCTAATACAGTGGCCTGAAATGACTGCACTGTGTGTGTTGTGTGTGTGTGTGTGTGTGTGTGGTGTGGTGTGGTGTGTGTGGTGTGGTGTGTTTAGAGGCCCTGCATGATACACTGCGTTCAGAAGTATTCAGACCCCAGACTGTTTCCACATTCAGTTACGTTACAGCCTTATTCTGAGATGGATTAAATAAATAAAAAATCCTCAGCAATCTACACACAATACCCCATAATGACAAAGCAAAGACAGGTTTTTAGAATGTTTGCAAATTTATTCAAAATAAAGTCAATTTTTCAGACCCTTTAAAAAAATATATATTTTACCTTTATTTAACTAGACAGGTCAGTTAAGAACAAATTCTTATTTTCAATGACGGCCTTGGAACAGTAGGTTAACTGCCTGTTCAGGGGCAGAACGACAGATTTGTACCTTGCTATGAGACTCAAAATTGATCTCAGGTGCATCCTGTTTCCATTGATCATCCTTGAGATGTTTCTACAACTTCATTGGATTCAATCTGTGGTAAATTCAACTGATTGGACATGATTTGGAAAGGTAAACACCTGTCTATATAAGGTCCCACAGTTGACAGTGCATGTCAGAGCAAAAACCAAGCCATGAGGTCGAAGGAATAGTCCGTAGAGCTCCGAGACAGGATTGTGTCGGGGCACAGATCTGGGGAAGGGTACCAAAAAATGTCTGCAGCATTGAAGGTCCCCAAGAACATAATTTTTAAATGGAAGAAATGGATGAAGTTAGGAACCACCAAGACTCTTCCGAGAGCTGGCCACCCGGCCAAACTGACCAATCAGGGGAGAGGGGCCTTGGTCAGGGAGGTGACCAAGAACCAGATGGTAACTCTGACAGAGCTCTAGAGTTCCACTGTGGAGATGGGAGAAACTTCCAGAAGGACAACCATCTCTGCAGCACTCCATCAATCAGGCCTTTTTGTCAGAGTGGCCAGACGGAAGCCACTCATCAGTAAAAGGCACATGACAGACCGCTTGGTTTGCCAAAAGGCACCTAAAGACTCTCAGACCATGAGAAACAAGATGGTCTGATGAAACAAAGCTGAAACAAAGATTGAACTCTTTGGCCTGAATGCCAAGCATCACAGCTCAGGACCTCAGACTCGGCGAAGGTTCACCTTCCAACAGGACAACGACCCTAAGCACACAGCCAAGACGATGCAGGAGTGGTTTCAGACAAGTATCTGAATGTCCTTGAGTGTCCCAGCCAGAGCCTGGACTTGAATCCGATTGAACATCTCTGGAGAGACCTGAGAATAGCTGTGCAGCGACACTCCTCATACAACCTGACAGAGACGAGAGGATCTGCAGAGAAGAATGGGAGAAACTCCCCACATACAGGTGTGCCAAGCTTGTTACGTCATACCCGTAGAAGACTTGAGGTTGTAATCACTGCCAAAGATGCTTCAACACAGTTCAGATTAAGGGGTCTGCAAACTTCTATAAATGTTGTATTTTTTTAATTTTTTTATAAATTAGCAAAAATGTCAACCTGTTTTTGCTTTGTCATTAGGGGGTATTGCGTGTTGATTGATGAAGTAAAATAACATTTAATCAATTTTAGAATAATGCTGTATGGTAACAAAATGCGGAAATAGTCAAGGGGTCTGAACTTTCCCAAGGCACTGTACGTCTCTAGACCCAGCTCAGACCAGCACAGACCCAGCTCAGCACAGACCCAGCTCAGCACAGACCCAGCTCAGCACAGACCCAGCTCAGCACAGACCAGCACAATCCCAGCTCAGCACAGTCCCCGCTCAGCCCAGCACTGACCCAGCTCAGCACTGACCCAGCCCAGCACAGACCCAGTTCAGCTCAGCACAGATCCAGCTCAACTGAGCAAAGCACAGACCCAGTTTAGCTAAACCCAGCAAAGTCCCAGCTCAGCTCTACCCAGCACAGACCCAGCTCAGCCCAACACAGACCCAGCTCAGCCCAACACAGACCAAGCATAAAACAAGCACAGACCCAGCCCAGCACAACCCACCCAGACCCAGCTCAGCACAGACCCAGCTCAGACCAGCACAGACCCAGCTCAGACCAGCACAGACCCAGCTCAGCACAGACCCACCCACCCAGCTCAGACCCAGCTCAGCACAGACCCAGCTCCCAGCACAGACCCAGCTCAGCACACCCAGCACAGACCCAGTTCAACCCAGCACAGACCCAGTTTAGCTCAGCACAGATCCAGCTCAACTGAGCAAAGCACAGACCCAGTTTAGCTAAACCCAGCAAAGTCCCAGCTCAGCTCTACCCAGCACAGACCCAGCTCAGCCCAACACAGACCCAGCTCAGCCCAACACAGACCAAGCATAAAACAAGCACAGACCCAGCTCAGCCCAACACAGACCAGCACAAAACAAGCACAGACCCAGCTCAGCCCAACACAGACCAAGCACAAAACAAGCACAGACCCAGCTCAGCCCAACACAGACCAAGCATAAAACAAGCACAGACCCAGCTCAGCCCAACACAGACCAAGCATAAAACAAGCACAGACCCAGCTCAGCCCAACACAGACCAGCACAAAACAAGCACAGACCCAGCTCAGCTCAGTAAAATGCCAGCACAGACCCAGCTCAGCCCAAAAGACCCAGCTCAGCCCAACACAGACCCAGCTCAGCCAAGCACAGCTCTGCCCAGTACAGAACAGAACAGACCCAGCTCAGCCCAACAGAGACCCAGCTCAGCACAGACCCAAACCACCACAGACAATCAGCCCAACAGAGACCCAGCCCAGCACAGACCCAGCACAGACCCAGCACAGACCCAAATCAGCACAGACTCAGCTCAGCCCAACACAGTCCCAACTCAGCCCAGCACAGACCTAGCCCAACACAGATGCAGCCCATTACAGATCCAGCCCAGCACAGACCCAGCTCAGCCCAGCACAGACCCAGTCCAGCACAGACACGCCCCAGCACAGACCCAGCTCAGCCCAGCACAGACCCAACTCAGTTTAGCACAGACCAAGCCCAGCACAGACCCAGGCCAGCAAAGGCAGGTCGCAGTGGGCATACAGTACTGACAGCTGTGATTAGAGTGCAGTAGTAATCTGTGGTCAGAGTGCAGTAGTAATCTGTGGTCAGAGTGCAGTAGTAATCTGTGGTCAGAGTGCAGTAGTAATCTGTGGTCAGAGTGCAGTAGTAATCTGTGGTCAGAGTGCAGTAGTAATCTGTGGTTAGAGTGCAGTAGTAATCTGTGGTTAGAGTGCAGTAGTAATCTGTGGTTAGAGTGCAGTAGTAATCTGTGGTTAGAGTGCAGTAGTAATCTGTGGTTAGAGTGCAGTAGTAATCTGTGGTCAGAGTGCAGTAGTAATCTGTGGTCAGAGTGCAGTAGTAATCTGTGGTCAGAGTGCAGTAGTAATCTGTGGTCAGAGTGCAGTAGTAATCTGTGGTCAGAGTGCAGTAGTAATCTGTGGTCAGAGTGCAGTAGTAATCTGTGGTCAGAGTGCAGTAGTAATCTGTGGTTAGAGTGCAGTAGTAATCTGTGGTTAGAGTGCAGTAGTAATCTGTGGTCAGAGTGCAGTAGGCATCTGTAGTCAGAGTGCAGTAGTAATCCTCTCTGACTCTTTTTAGGCAATGAACTGGAATAAACCCATAAAGCACCCCTCCCTCCCATACCTCATCACTACCACAATGTTAAACCCATAAAGCTCCTCTCCCTCCCACACCTCATCACTACCACAATGTTAAACCGTAAACACTTTGGGATTGTCCCAAATGGTATCCTACTACTTATACAGTGCACTACTTTTAAACAAGGCCCATATGGGTCTAGTGCACTACGTAGGGATGCAGCCTTTCAGAATTTGTACAAACACAAACTCCCGGGCCAAGCCAATCACAATGCTGTAAAGCGAGCCCAACGGTGATAAAGGTGACGAATGATTGTAATGATTCTGAAGCGAGCAACAAGCCCCGTGTTTGGTTGGTTTGGGGAGATGGTGGATCAGGGGGGAGATGGTGGATCAGGGGGAAGATGGTGGATCAGGGGGAAGATGGTGGATCAGGGGGAAGATGGTGGATCAGGGGAAGATGGTGGATCAGGGGGAGATGGTGGATCAGGGGGAAGATGGTGGATCAGGGGGAAGATGGTGGATCAGGGGGGAAAGCTGCAGAGAGCCTAAAACAGAGGGGGTGAGGAATACTTGTCAAGGAAAGATCTAACACCATCCTGACGCAGTAAACAAATAAATAAATACAAACATCAAGTGAAGTAAACCTTCCGGCAACATCTTGCTGAGTGTGGACCAATCACAGTCGTTGCCCGTCCACTGAAACAATCAACATCCAATGGTAATGGATATTGCTTTGTTTTCCTTTTCCTTCTTCTATGATATAGATATATATATATACACATCACCAAGTATAGATATATATATCACCAAGTATGACACTTGGTGACAGGTTTTCCAGTTCAACGGGTTGAAAAGAGAACTACTTTTTTTTTTTTTTTGTCGTGATGAAATGGAAACTGCTTGGCCAAGCTTTTGTCAGGTGGGGGATAATTCTCCATACTGGTATTATGGGATGGTGTATTGTTCCCGTTCAATACATTACAGCACTCCTCTCCAATAGCTCTCCCACAATGGTGGAGATTCAGCCTGCACCAGGCTTTTGTCCAGACTCAGCGTTTCCCCCGAGCTAACAATTACGGGATGGAGCCCAAATATCACCCTCAAATGTAGTGCACTACTGTCCTATAGAGAATAAGGTAACATTTGGGACACAAGCATAGCGAACCTCAGTGATAAGGAGAGTTAGAGATTTGTGCCATTTAATAATTGAGGACCTCCCGAGGGCCGTGCTTTGCAACTGTGTGCTTAAATGTATCAGCGTACGTCCGACCTTTGCAGTACGACTCTGGAATATCTGTCCCCACCGGGACAAAACATGCTGCTTTCATATGGCAAGATACCCTGCTACTTCAGTCCTGCTCCGTGGACCGGACCATGTACCTCTGTGGACCATGTACCTCTGTGGACCATGTACCTCTGTGGACCATGTACCTCTGTGGACCATGTGGACCCTGTCTGTGGACCATGTGGACCCTGTACCTCTGTGGGCCATGTGGACCCTGTACCTCTGTGGGCCATGTGGACCCTGTACCTCTGTGGGCCATGTGGACCCTGTACCTCTGTGGGCCATGTGGACCCTGTACCTCTGTGGGGGCCATGTGGACCCTGTACCTCTGTGGACCATGTGGACCCTCTGTGGACCATGTACCTCTGTACCTCTGTGGGCCATGTGGACCATGTACCTCTGTGGACCATGTACCTCTGTGGACCATGTACCTCTGTGGACCATGTACCTCTGTGGACCATGTACCTCTGTGGATCATGTGGACCATGTACCTCTGTGGATCATGTGGACCATGTACCTCTGTGGATCATGTGGACCATGTACCTCTGTGGATCATGTGGACCCTGTACCTCTGTGGATCATGTACCTCTGTGGACCATGTACCTCTGTGGATCATGTGGACCCTGTACCTCTGTGGATCATGTGGACCATGTACCTCTGTGGACCATGTGGATCATGTACCTCTGTGGATCATGTGGACCCTGTACCTCTGTGGATCATGTGGACCCTGTACCTCTGTGGATCATGTGGACCCTGTACCTCTGTGGATCATGTGGACCCTGTACCTCTGTGGATCATGTGGACCCTGTACCTCTGTGGATCATGTGGACCCTGTACCTCTGTGGATCATGTGGACCCTGTACCTCTGTGGATCATGTGGACCCTGTACCTCTCTGTGGACCCTGTACCTCTGTTTTGGACCCTGTACCTCTGTGGAGCTTTTTCCCTGTACCTCTGTGGAGCTTTTTCCCTGTACCTCTGTGGAGCTTTTTCCCTTTTCCCTGTACCTCTGTGGAGCTTTTTCCCTGTACCTCTGTGGAGCTTTTTCCCTGTACCTCTGTGGAGCTTTTTCCCTGTACCTCTGTGGAGCTTTTTCCCTGTACCTCTGTGGAGCTTTTTCCCTGTATGTTTATATATATATATATATATATCTCTTTTTACAATTTCTACAACCACCCATGGAGAAAAACAAGAAGGGATATAGTCGAGCCCTAAACAGGATTTACTTTACTGAGTGGCTCTAATTCTCATTATTTAACAATCACCCAAAGCCATTGCAGTCAAAGCCCAACGGAAGGCTATTATTCCTGTTCAGCAATCAAAGCTCTCATAACAAATGACTGAGTCCAACATTCTCCCTCTAGAAGTCTCCATGATGAACAGGAGTGCAAAGCCTTGTCTCTTTTGGGGGTGAAGATAGCGTGAGGAAGTCTACACAGACTGGAGTTAATTTAAATACTTTCCAACCTAAAACAATAGGCTCCTATAAATACCAGGGATGTGGCCCAAATGGGCACATTATTCCCTATGTAGTGAACTACTGTTGCCCAGGGCTCTGGTCAAAATGGTTGCACTATACAGGAAATAGGGTGCCATTTGAGTGTGGAAGTAGAGGAACTGGCCTATCCGGGTGGGTTGATTGATGAGGCTATCAGGAGGACCTGGACCAGGGCTAGCCCAAACACTCTCCTCTCTTCTAGGGAGTTTCAGATCAGGTGGGATGATTGATGAGGCTATCAGGAGGACCTGGACCAGGACTTGCCCAAACACTCTCCTCTCTTCTCTTCCAGGGAGATTCCAACACAATCTATTGCACTCTCCACAGGAACACAAACAGTCCAATTAGGCAGAGAATTGCATGGTGAACAGTCAGGGCAGGTTTTAACTTCATGGAGGTATTCCAACTCTTTAGAAGGATTTGGAGATCAGGGCACGTTTATATTCTCTGTATATGTGGATGAGACATGGATGAGACATGGATGAGACATGGATGAGACATGGATGAGACATGGATGAGACGCTTGTGGTATTTTGACACGAAACAGCAAAGCATCAACAGAAGAGTAGATTTGAATCTCACGTTAAAATATTGATTGAAGTAACATCCCATTAAGAAGTAATGATCAAACACACGGTTGAGTGTGAGCTCGTTAGATTTTTACTTTCCAGTGTTGTGTGGTAAGGTTTTCATCCAAACCATCCACTGTTACTGTATGTTTGTCATCCAAAGAGGAAATAAGGTCTTATTCAAAAATATTCCGTGTGTGTGCGCGCGGCATGTCTGAGCTTCCTGCCTGCTTACCCAGGAGACCCCTGGGTTATATTTCACTATAGCAGCAGACACAGATAGAAAAACATTCTAGATATTGTTTTCTTTTTATAAATCTCCCCCGGAACAGACGAGCCTCCCCTCTCCCCCGGAACAGACGAGCCTCCCCTCTCCCCCCCCGGGCCCAGACGAGCCTCCCCATCTCCCCGGCCCAGACGAGCCTCCCCATCTCCCCCGGAACAGACGAGCCTCCCCATCTCCCCCGGAACAGACGAGCCTCCCCATCTCCCCCCGGGCCCAGACGAGCCTCCCCTCTCCCCCCGGAACAGACGAGCCTCCCCTCTCCCCCGGAACAGACGAGCCTCCCCATCTCCCCGGGAACAGACGAGCCTCCCCATCTCCCCCGGGCCCAGACGAGCCTCCCCATCTCCCCGGGCCCAGACGAGCCTCCCCATCTCTCCCCCGGGCCCAGACGAGCCTCCCCTCTCCCCCGGGCCCAGACGAGCCTCCCCATCTCCCCCGGGCCCAGACGAGCCTCCCCATCTCCCCCGGGCCCAGACGAGCCTCCCCTCTCCCCCGGGCCCAGACGAGCCTCCCATCTCCCCCCCCCGGACAGACGAGCCTCCCCATCTCCCCCGGGCCCAGACGAGCCTCCCCATCTCCCCCGGCCCAGACGAGCCTCCCCATCTCCCCCGGGCCCAGACGAGCCTCCCCATCTCCCCCGGGCCCAGACGAGCCTCCCCATCTCCCCCGGGCCCAGACGAGCCTCCCCATCTCCCCCCGGGCCCAGACGAGCCTCCCCATCTCCCCCGGGCCCAGACGAGCCTCCCCATCTCCCCCGGGCCCAGACGAGCCTCCCCTCTCCCCCCCGGGCCCAGACGAGCCTCCCCATCTACCCCCGGGCCCAGACGAGCTCCCCCCCCTCTCCCCCCATCTCCCCAGACGAGCCTCCCCATCTCCCCCGGGCCCAGACGAGCCTCCCCATCTCCCCCGGGCCCAGACGAGCCTCCCCATCTCCCCCGGCCCCAGACGGGCCTCCCCATCTCCCCCGGGCCCCAGACGGGCCTCCCCATCTCCCCCGGAACAGACGGGCCTCCCCATCTCCCCGGGCCCAGACGGGCCTCCCCTCTCCCCCGGCCTCCCCCAGACAGAGCCTCCCCTCTCCCCCGGCCCCAGACGAGCCTCCCCATCTCCCCCGGCCCCAGACGGCCTCCCCTCTCCCCCCGGCCCCAGACGAGGCCTCCCCTCTCCCCCGGCCCCAGACGGGCCTCCTCTCCCCGGCCCCAGACAGGGCCTCCCTCTCCCCCGGCCCCAGACGCAGCCTCCTCTCCCCCGGCCCCAGACGAGCCTCCTCTCCCCCGGCCCCAGACGAGCCTCCTCTCCCCCGGCCCCAGACGAGCCTCCTCTCCCCCGGCCCCAGAAGCCTCCTCTCCCCCGGCCCCAGACGAGCCTCCTCTCCCCCGGCCCCAGACGAGCCTCCTCTCCCCGGGCCCAGACGAGCTTCCTCTTCCCCCGGCCCCAGACGAGCTTCCTCTCCCCTGTCCCAAAATCAAATCAAATCCAATTTTATTTGTCACATACACATGGTTAGCAGATGTTAATGCGAGTGTAGCGAAATGCTTGTGCTTCTAGTTCCGACAATGCAATAATAACCAACAAGTAATCTAACTAACAATTCCAAAACTACTGTCTTGTACACAGTGTAAGGGGATAAAGAATATGTACATAAGGATATATGAATGAGTGAAGGTACAGAGCAGCATAGGCAAGATACAGTAGATGGTATCGAGTACAGTATATACATATGAGATGAGTATGTAAACAAAGTGGCATAGTTAAAGGGGCTAGTGATACATGTATTACATAAGGATGCAGTAGATAATAGAGTACAGTATATACGTATACATATGAGATGAATAATGTAGGTATGTAAACATTATATTAGGTAGCATTGTTTAAAGTGGCTAGTGATATATTTGACATAATTTCCCATCAATTCCCATTATTAAAGTGGCTGGAGTTGAGTCAGTGTGTTGGCAGCAGCCACTCAATGTTAGTGGTGGCTGTTTAACAGTCTGGTGGCCTTGAGACTGAAAAACAGCTTCTGTCTCTCGGTCCCAGCTTTGATGCACCTGTACTGAGAGGGTAAAAACCAGTGAACAGGCAGTGGCTCGGGTGGTTGTTGTCCTTGATGATCTTTATGGCCTTCCTGTAGCATCGGGCGGTGTAGGTGTCTTGGAGGGCAGGTAGTTTGCCCCCGGTGATGCGTTGTGCAGACCTCACTACCCTCTGGAGAGCCTTACGGTTGTGGGCGGAGCAGTTGCCGTACCAGGCGGTGATACAGACCGCCAGGATGCTCTCGATTGTGCATCTGTAGAAGTTTGTGAGTGCTTTTGGTGACAAGCCAAATGTCTTCAGCCTCCTGAGGTTGAAGAGGCGCTGCTGCGCCTTCTTCACGATGCTGTCTGTGTGAGTGGACCAATTCAGTTTGTCTGTGATGTGTATGCCGAGGAACTTAGAACTTACTACCCTCTCCTCCCCAGCATCCTCTCCCCCGGGCCCAGACGAGCCTCCTCTCCCCCGGGCCCAGACGAGCCTCCTCTCCCCCGGGCCCAGGGTTCCATCGATGTGGATAGGGGGGTGTTCCCTCTGCTGTTTCCTGAAGTCCACAATCATCTCCTTAGTTTTGTTGCCGTTGAGTGTGAGGTTATTTTCCTGACACCACACTCCGAGGGCCCTCACCTCCTCCCTGTAGGCCATCTCATCGTTGTTGGTAATCAAGCCTACCACTGTTGTGTCGTCCGCAAACTAGATGATTGAGTTGGAGGCGTGCGTGGCCACGCAGTCGTGGGTGAACAGGGAGTACAGGAGAGGGCTCAGAACGCACCCTTGTGGGGCCCCGGTGTTGAGGATCAGCGGGGTGGAGATGTTGTTGCCTACCCTCACCACCTGGGGGCGGTCCGTCAGGAAGTCCAGTACCCAGTTGCACAGGGCGGGGTCGAGACCAAGGGTCTCGAGCTTGATGACGAGCTTGGAGGGTACTATGGTGTTGAATGCCGAGCTGTAGTCGATGAACAGCATTCTCACATAGGTATTCCTCTTGTCCAGATGGGTTAGGGCAGTGTGCAGTGTGGTTGAGATTGCATCGTCTGTGGACCTATTTGGGCGGTAAGCAAATTGGAGTGGGTCTAGGGTGTCAGGTAGGGTGGAGGTGATATGGTCCTTGACTAGTCTCTCAAAGCACTTCATGATGACGGAAGTGAGTGCTACGGGGCGGTAGTCGTTTAGCTTAGTTACCTTAGCTTTCTTAGGAACAGGAACAATGGTGGCCCTCTTGAAGCATGTGGGAACAGCAGACTGGTATAGGGATTGATTGAATATGTCCGTGAACACACCGGCCAGCTGGTCTGCGCATGCTCCGAGGGCACGACTGGGGATGCCGTCTGGGCCTGCAGCCTTGCGAGGGTTAACACGTTTAAATGTTTTACTCACCTCGGCTGCAGTGAAGGAGAGTCCGCATGTTTTCGTTGCAGGCCGTGTCAGTGGCACTGTATTGTCCTCAAAGCGGGCAAAAAAGTTATTTAGTCTGCCTGGGAGCAAGACTTCCTGGTCCGTGACTGGGCTGGTTTTCTTCTTGTAGTCCGTGATTGACTGTAGATCCTGCCACATACCTCTTCTGTCTGAGCCGATGAATTGAGATTCTACTTTCTCTCTATACTGACGCTTAGCTTGTTTGATAGCCTTGCGGAGGGAATAGCTGCCTCCCCAGCATCCTCTCTCCCGGCCCAGATGAGCCTCCTCTCCCCCGGCCCAGACGAGCCTCCCCAGCCTCCTCTCTCCCCCGGCCCAGACGAGCCTCCGCTCTACACAGACTGGAGTCCGTTTAAATAATTTCCAACCTAAAACAATAGGCTCCTATGAATACCTGGGCTGTGTCCCAAAGGGCACCCTATTCCCTATGTAGTGAACTACTGTTGCCCAGGGCTCTGGTCAACATCATTGCACTGTAGTCACATAGCACAGATTTAACCCACAGATTACAGCCTGTAGTCACATACCACTGGTTTCACCCACAGAATACAGCCTGTAGTCACAGCACTGGTTTAACCCACAGATTACAGCCTGTAGTCACATACCACTGGTTTCACCCACAGATTACAGCCTGTAGTCACATACCACTGGTTTCACCCACAGATTACAGCCTGTAGTCACATACCACTGGTTTCACCCACAGATTACAGCCTGTAGTCACATACCACTGGTTTCACCCACAGATTACAGCCTGTAGTCACAGCACTGGTTTAACCCCCAGATTACAGCCTGTAGTCACATACCACTGGTTTCACCCACAGATTACAGCCTGTAGTCACATACCACTGGTTTCACCCACAGATTACAGCCTGTAGTCACATACCACTGGTTTCACCCACAGATTACAGCCTGTAGTCACAGCACTGGTTTCACCCCCAGAGTATAGACATCCATAGGCTAAA